>NC_140171.1:128905109-129005109 GCF_963971535.1 Notolepis coatsorum
ATTCAGGCATCATAGCAGCATGTGGGAGGGGGGAGGGGAGGTACAGGTAGTAGAAGACATACAGGTACAGGTCACAGAATTATAGTACAGTGGAGAAGTAAAAATAAAAATAAAATAAAAAGGCAGTGTAAACAATATACAATATAATTAACTCTGGACATGCGCATATCGGCAACAAGGTGCGAGATGAGGGTATGTATGCCCTCTCAGTTATATTTGCCCTACAATAAATATAGTTACAATATATAATCTAATAATCTAAACTAATATATAATCTAAAAAAACGAAATGCTAAAATGCTAAATGCTAAATATATGCAATATATAATCTAATAAGCCAATAATCTAAATCTAATCTAATATATAATCTAAATGCTAAAATGCTAAATGCTAAATATATGCTCTGATGAAGTATACAGTATTCACATAAGTATGAAATATATTCAGTATAAGTACTGTATCTGGTAAGAGATCTGGTTAAACAAATCAAGCATACCGGTGTCACAAAAGATATAGTTTGGCATGCGCTGATCAAAGGAGCTTGGTGGATCAAAGAGCTGGTGCGCCTGGCCCAGGGGTGTAAAGTACTTGAGTAATTGTATAAGTACTTGACTTTGTCATACAATTGTACTGTCATACTTAAGTACTGTTTTGGGGGTTTTGTACTTTACTCGAGTATTATTAGGTTTGTATACTTGTACTTTTACTCAATTACATTTCAGAGGGGAAAAAAATACTTTTTACTCCTTAAATGCAGACCTACAAAGTACAAATCTCGCAGGTCCAACCATTTTAATTAGTACATTTGTTTCTCTGGCCGAACTAACGTTAACGTTATTAATCCTACGGCCACACTTTATTTACAGTAAAAATAAGCAATCAAATCCCCATCAATGTGTAGCAGCCTGAATATTCTACAAAGTATTCAGTAGTGCTAACTAACTGTTACTTTCCCTGTGTGTGTATAACGTGTGATTTACAGTGTTCCTTTGGATAGACTGACAGTGTTCCTTTGGATAGCTCGCCCAGTCTAACGACGAGGTGAGGTGCTACTCCTCTCCAGATGCAGTATGGATTACTAGCAATAACATTGAGCCTTTGTTTCCCTTTCTGGAGCGGTCTTTGCGTGGGACCAGTGGAGGTTGCCAGCAGGGGGCGGAGTGCAGTGGTGGCAGGTGGAGCAGCAGAGAGAAGCAAGCAACGAGGAAGAGGGAATCACCTGGAGCAACGCGGCACGGTGGTGTAGTGGTTAAACACTGTCGCCTCACAGCAAGAAGGTCCAGGGTTCGATTCCCGCTTGGGGACCGGGTTTCCATGATGCCAGTTACCCAGGTGGGGTATCTCCCAGGCCTTTCTGTGTGGAGTTTGCATGTTCTCCCCGTGCTCGCAAGGGTTTCCCCCCCGATAAGATAAACCCAATGGAAAAACATGCACAACAACAAGATCGCTAACGCTGTGGCGTCCTTGACAAAGACGGACAGGAGCACTTGGATTGGTCCCCTGGCGCGGCTCACGTTGACGCCTGTCTGCTCCCGGCTGCCCTTGGGGGGGAAGGACGACGGGATGGGTTAATCGCAGAGACGAATCGCATACATGCATCGCATGCATGCATCGCCAATTAATGACCTCTGAGCAGGTCCTAAATTATTATTAACAGGAAGTTCTCTTCGGCATTGGACTTGGCCGTGAACGGTCGCAGCCACAACGGGAGGTGCTTTGGAATAGCCCTGTTGAAGAAGTCAGTGAAGGGGAGCCCCGCCGGAGCGAGCGACGGGTGATGAGACATACTTGCTAGTGACGGGTTATCCTAGAAGTATCAACGATAGTGTGTGAGTAAGAGAAACCGAACCCAAGGACTAACGTCTAAGCTAACGAGACTAACGTCTAACGTTATCGGGTTATAGTAGTTACTGTGTGCGGTATAGTAGCATGCCGCTAACGGCTCCGTCTGACTTGAGTAGACTACCGGGCGCGAGGCGCTGAAGAGACCGGTGGTGTAGCCAGCCACGTTGCGTTAACAGTGTAACCGAATAGCAGGAGGGTGTGTGAAGGGTAATTTCACATCCTCCCTCCTCTCCTCCTCCTCCTCCTCCTCCTCCTCCTCCTCCTCCTCCTCCTCCTCCACCTCCTCCACCCCCTCATCCTCCACCTCCTCCTCCTCCTCCTCCTCCTCCACCTCCTCCACCCCCTCATCCTCCACCTCCTCCTCCTCCTCCTCCACCCCCTCATCCTCCACCTCCTCCTCCTCCACCTCCTCCTCCTCCTCCTTCCCTCCTCCTCTCCCTACTCCTCCTCCTCCTCCCCCTCCTCTCTTTGTGAAGTCAGGATTTCTGTTTAAAACAGGGCACCATTCATCTGGCCTGATAAGATTGTCAAGGTCAGCGCCGGCTAGAAGCCCTTTTTTGGAGCCTCCCAAGAATGCATCGAAGGAAGCGTCTCTATTCCACTGTGTTAAAACTAGAGGTGGGCATAAATTAATTTTTTTAATCTAGATTAATCTATCTGCAACCCTGGATTTAATCTAGATTAATCTAGATTAAAATGTCTCAAAAAAAAAGAAAAAAAAACCTGCCAAAGGCATTCAAAATATGTGTGTTCTACCCAAATAATGACCAGAAGTAAGTCCTTACTTTTTCTTTCCTCCTTATGTTTCTCAGGCCAGGTGGCCCATTACACCATGAGCCCATCTCTTGTTTCCAAAATGCATTACAGACTGTTTGAAAAAGCTGTTTTGCTATGATAATTGGTAATGAAATATCAAAATAATGTTCAATAAGATGTACTTGTGTTTAATAAGTTGTTTTATTCAGAAGTTAACACAAATAAATAATATTACCAGTACAGTATCTAGCACACTCTCAGGAGCAAAACAGAAAGAAGCATTTCAAACTTGAACTATGTGACATGGCTTGACTCAATCAGTCCAATCTCTATTTCTCCTTCTTCCACCAGTCACTCAGGCAGACCAGCTTGTTTATGTAGCGATGTCTACTTATAGTGCCTATAATATTTTTCCCGTTGGGTGCCAATGCAAATCAACTGCTCCAGTGGAGTTGCTCAATGTGGCAATGGTGTCAACTGTGGTTGTACTGGGCAGCTCCCAGGTGTGAATGGAACTGTGTGAATGTGAAGCAGGGTGTTCCTGAAAAGAGCATCTGTGCTCAGCGAACCTACCTTGGGTAAATAAAGGTAAAAACAAAAAGATTTAAAAAAGAAAAAGAAAAAAATATACGTTTTTTTTTTTTTTTTTTTTTTATGCGTTAATTATATTATCGCGCGATAATAGTATCGCGTTAACGCAGCACGTTAACGCCGTTAACGGCCCAGCTCTAGTTAAAACACATGACACTTTTGCTTTTGTCACTTTCACTCTGACAGACCTGTGAATATGCACTCTGACAGACTGAAAGTCCGTCCGTATGGGCGTACTGAATATATATATTTTCTTTTCCAATAAACCTGTATTGTATTCATTTAACGTGAGTATTCCGGCTGTCTTTTATCTCCTGTTTCATTATTTCAGAATACCTGATTCGCAGTGTGACACTGTTTTAGGCTGCTGGATGTCCGTGGAGAACCTGGTGGTTTGCACGCTGATTTAAGGCCAATCTCTTGTCTCTGTATTTTACTTAAGCATCCCTGGAGACATCAAAATCCACCACAGGTGCGCCGAGACCCAAAGCTTAGCTGTGTTTAAGGTAGCCAAAGTATTAGCTCGCGCGACGGAAGCAAGCCAGCAACAGCAGCGGTGGACGTTTCCCAGACGGTACAGAGGACGCCATACAGCAAGCTCTGCCCGCTACCCACTGCCTGCTGTTCGCCCAACCTGCTGGCTGTGCTCGCGGATCGCCGACGCCATCTTGTCATCCGGACTAGTGGTGACAAGAGTGGGTCCGCCATCTTGGCTAAGTACTAACAGTACCGCGTGTATCAACAGCAACGTCCATTGAAGTGAACGCTAATCACCAGTGTCTAAGGGGTACCCCAAACAATTTAAACCGGCTTAGGTTAGGTTTTCTTTGATAACGTGGGCCCACATTTATTGGTTATTTTTGTTATTTGTTTATTTGACTGTTTGATTCTGAGACTCCCAATGTGTCTACGTTCTATGCCTGGGTTCCCCCAGTACAAGCGGGGTGGTTTAATGTATTGAGCACTCGGTGCCTATGGTGGGAAGAGCTTCCCCTACATCAGGGGTCGGGAACCTATGGCTCACGAGCCATATATGGCTCTTCTGGTGACAGCATATGGCTCCCAGAAATTTTTGAGTAAAAAAAAAAAAAAAAAAAAAAGAAAAAAAAAAAATTTAATACTTTTGACATTTCTTAAAAATACTGTGTCATTTTAAAGTAAACTAAAATTAGTTTTGAAGATACAGCTAATAGTATCTGTAGCTGAAGATATAGCGAGCAGAGCTGGCGAGGGAACACAAGTGGACAGAAATAAAAGATCTTCAACCTGAAGACCAGCTGATTCTTAAAACTTGGAACGAGCTTCCTGTGACATACCACACAATGCAGCGTGAGTATCGCCGTATTGACCATGTTTGGCTCTACATATGCATGTGGGCAGTCATTCTCGCATATGAGGAACATTAAGACCAACCTACGCTCACGTTTAACTGATGGAAGCCTCAACGCCTGCATGAAGCTCAACCTCACCACGTATGAACCAGATTACAAGCAAAACCATGCAGCACCAGAAGTCGCATTAAAAGTAAGACATATTTAATTTATTATACGTTAAAAATACCATATGGCTCTCAATGAAATATATTTAGAAATATTTGGCTTTTATGGCTCTCCCAGTCAAAAAGGTTCCTGACCCCTGCGCTACATTGATAACAAGAGCACCCGGTGCCATATGAGTAAGCATTAACGTTGTAATGTATAATCTGCCCAGGCTTCACTAAACGTAGATTTAATTGGGATCATTGTGTGTGTCTCTTTCTTTGAGTTCCATTTGCTATTTTATTCTCTGGGTAAATATTGTGACGGCATAATTATTTAACCCTTACACCCCATTTACAGAATAGCATTTGAAGGGTCTATACAGGTGGTCAAGGAAGGGTACTGCTTAAAGGGAAGCCCAATAATACTATTGAACTGACAGTCACTGGGTGTGGGAGGGCTGTCGGAGGTACTGAGGGGGTGAGGGTGTGTGGGGAGCTACTGCGGACCGCCTTGGAAGGCGAGGGAGACCAGAGTACCAGTCCCCAGGTTAGTAAATCCTGGGCCCCATCCACTCCAGCTGCAAGCCCTTCAGTGCGACGTTCCGGGCCAAAGACGGGGGTACTTATAGGTCCAATACTATTATCCTACTACACAGTGTCTGTGTACTACTACTCCCACAAGCAGGGATAATCCACCCTTCTACAAATGGAAAATGAACCCACCCATACCCATGATTGGTCCTTGTGCAAGACTAGAAAGCGGGGATCTTTGATTAAACACCTGCTATCAGAAGCATAGACTGTCAGCTATAGAATGGAGTAAGTCGCATGTGACACAGCTGCTCACCCGTTATTTTTTTTTCCGTTTTAAAAACATATTTATAGACCACCAATGCGTTTAAAACTTGACGCATATATGAATGAATGAATGAAAACTTTATTTAACAGATTGCAGAATGGGTACAATACAGTACGGCTCAATACATACAATTGTTAAGGGGATGCAGACCTGAGAAAGACGTTTGTCTTGTTTCCATCAGGGTCCCCCATTTTCAATTCATATAGACATATATGACATACATGACATACAGATAGTCAGTACTGCTACATCTATACATTTATGACATACCAGATTTGCAAATACAGTACTTTTTGTGATACAGAAGGAGTCAAGAAAAGGGAGTATATACATTTGACGTAGAAACTGTACATTGGAGGAGGTTGGGTGGGGGGGGTTGGGTACATTGGGATATTGACAACCATACTGGGTAATTTACATTGGAGGTGGTTGGGGGGGGGGGGGGGGGGGGGCGGGGGGCACACTGTATAAACAAGTAACACTGTACATTGAGGGGGGGGGGGGAGGAGACACTGTACAAACAAACACAATTGTACATTGAACTATTGACAAAACCATACTAGGTAAATGACTGTACATTGGAGGGGGTTGGGTTAGGATATTTACAGGGGCCAGTGTTGAATTGCAGTCTCCCGTAGGTGTCCCTTGAGAGAGGTTTTGAACGTGGGTAGTGATCCACATTCCTTTACAGCTTTGGGTAGGGCGTTCCACATTGATGTGGCATAATTGCGAAACGTGTTTAGTCCCTTATTTGAGCCGAATCTGGGTTTAACATGATTTGTGGAGCTCCCTCTGGTGTTGTGATCGTGGTATTCACTGACCTTTGGGAAGTATTTTGACATGTACATGGGTACCTTGGTCGTGTAGTGTATCTTGTAGACCAGGCCCATTGCAAGTTGTTGTACTCTGTCGTCTACTCTAAGCCATCCTAGGTTGTCAAAGTGGGCAGGGGTGAGGTGGGTTCTAGGAGAAAGGTCAAGCAGTAGTCTGACCAGTTTGTTTTGAGATGTTTGTAATTTTGTTTTTAGCGCCTTTGAGGTGCTTTGGTACCATGAGGTGCAAGCATAGTCGTAGTACCCCTGAATGAGTGCTCCTGCCAGAGTCTTCAGGGTGTTCTTGTTTACCAGAGAGGAGATCCGGTACAAGAATCGAGTTCGTTGGTTGACTTTTTTTATTACATTGGATGCCATTTTGTCACAGGAGAGATTAGCCTCTAGGATGGAACCCAGGTAGGTAATTTCATCTTTCCTTGTGACAATATTGTCACCCACTGTAACTGAGAAGCCGTCGGTCTTGCTGAGTTTGTTATTTGAACCGAAGAGAATGGACTCTGTTTTGCCCATGTGTAATGATAGTTTGTTATCAGCGAGCCATATGCAGATTCTGCCTAGTTCCGAGCTGAGGGTTTTTTCAACCTGTAACTTGTTCTTGTCAGAGACCAGCAGGGCTGAGTCGTCCGCAAACAGGAACAAGTTGCAGTCACAAGCTGACGACATGTCATTTGCATAAATTAGGAACAGTAGCGGTCCTAGTATGCTTCCTTGTGGAACCCCACAGCTCACTGTGAGGGGGGGGGATAGAGTACCGTTTACCTCCACCATCTGTTCCCTCCCCTCAAGGTAGGATTGCATCCAGCTCACTGATAGACTATCAAAACCAATTGCTTTTAGCTTGTCAATCAGAATATCAACTGAGATTATAAACTAACTATATTGACTGAAAGATTCGAGATGCCAACAACAAGGAAAGATCATAAAACGCTTCCAAAACCAAGCGCAGAAGACCCCCCTATGGCCGCGGGACACGTTCGCAAAATCGCAGAGGATATTGACGGGATGTCCACCCCAAGTTCAACCCCTATAATCACCTCCTCAGACTCGGAATATATCATCCGGGAAATTAAAAATGAAATGAAAAAAATGGAGAAGTCAATAACCGAAACAATAACCGAAAAAGTAGATGCTATCAAAGAATCTATCGAAGGCAAAATAGAAGCGCTAAGGGTGGATGCCGAGGCACATATTAAGCGCACCGTGGCACTGGAAATTGGCTTGGAAGCACACCAACAAAATTTCGATCGCATCTACAATGAAGTAGAGGTTAACAAAGTTAACCTAACTGCTGAGATGAAGGGGAACTACAATGAAATCAAGACGGAGCTCAGCGAAATAACGTTGGAGCTCACGCGAATCAATAAAGAACAGAAAGCCAAAATATTCGAGATGGAATATCAAAAACGCAAGCTGAATATTCGTATTGTCGGTCTGGACGAATCAGTGAGATGTGAAAACCCTGAAGAGTTTGCCACAGAATTACAGAAAATCTTGGGAACAGGAATCCTTCCTAAAATACCGGAGGTGGATCCGTGCTTCAGATTGGGACCCCGCTCCATTGGCAATAACGCTAAGCCCAGAGTGATATTAGTTATACTGCGCCAAGTCAGAATAAAAGAAATGATTATGCGTGAAACTCGCAGGATGAAAGGCAATCTGAAATACATGGAGGTACCAATACACTGCTTTGAAGATTATTGTCGTGAGGTAGTGGAACTGCGTGCCAAGTTCAAGACGGTGATGTCTCAACTATACCTGGGGAAATACAGACCCCTACTAATATACCCTGCAATACTTCGCATCGTCGACAAACAAGGAGCAAAGGTTCTCCTCAACTCGCCTGAAGATGCAGCCAAATTCCTGTCTGAACAACACGCAGAATAGTGTATAAATGGCCTTTTAAATCTCAGTTATGCAAGGTCACCATATAGTACAACCTTTAATAACCGAGGATTTGGGACAGAGAGACCTACGTGCTCAGAGTTTTTGAATGCTTTCCCCGACGTGTTTATATTATTGCGGACATATTGGATTTAAGATTGGAACACTCCAGAACATACTGGAACATTCAGACAATGTAAAAATGACATATTGGAATAATCTAGAACATCGAAGCATTCTTTGATATATGGAGCATTCTGGAATATCAGCAATACGTGGTCATTCACTCTACCAGAAGCCCCTCGGGGGAATAATCAACAGCTATCTAGATGCAGAACCACAGAGCCATCATAGCCGGCCGGCTGAAAGATCACTCTACACAACGATCATCGCCCACCCCGGTCAGGGGAAATGCTGCATATACGTATTTAAAAACTGTTTTTTATTAATGGGAAATAATTTCACTACTTCTCCAATTTATACTTTAGATGTTTAAGCATAGCAATGCTCTTTTAAGATCTAAGTTAATGTTCTCTTCCTTTTACTTGTTTTTTTTTCTTTTTCATCCGCTCTCTCTGATTTATTGAGGCTCTCTCTTCAGTTCAATACCTTCATATTATTCATGGGTTACTATAAATTACACAAGTTCATATAAAATGTAAGTGATTAGGGCATGACAATTGAAGCTTATTTTTGGTCTTTATTTTTAGTTTATCTCATTTAAATTTTTATTTATTTATTTTTTACGGGTAAGTGGCCAAGCCACAGTCGACATTCTACTTATGGTAGAATTTAGAGTGTTAGATCCTATGGTATACATAGGAATGTTAAGGATAATTGGATCATTCTGGGATATCCGGTGGTGCAAGGGAGGGAGTCATACGCAAAGGTTGTGTTCATGGAACACAATCCTGTACGACTCTCGGTGGGAGGGAAGGGTAGGGGATTTTTATTTGTATATATGTATGTTTTTAAGCTCGGCTCTCAACGGGACCTCACTAGTGGGATGTATATCTATTATTGCCTCGCACTCTAGAAGCATTACCAAAAATTACAATGCAACATGTATAGACTATGGCTAGTTTGAATATAATGATATGGAACACCGGGGGAATAAATAACCAACTCAAACGCAAAAGCGTGCTCACACTGATGAAAAAAGAACATGTGGACATTGCTCTGCTAAGCGAAACACACATTCTAGGGAAAGACATAGGTAAATTAGCGGACAACATATACCATAATATCAGTCACTCCTCTATTGGTACGAGAACTCGGGGTGTAGCAATAGTCGTTAAACGTAAGTTGAATATTGTACTAAAGGGAGTATGGTCTGATGTAGAAGGTCGGATAACTATAGCTAAGATTGAACATAAGAACAGGAAAATAGCGTTGATAGCGGTATACGCCCCAAATTTGTACGAAGAAGATTTCTTCACTACACTAACCAATGCAATGTTAGACATTCCCGATTACTCATTTATAATAGGAGCGGATTTTAATGCCATCTGGAACCCAAGGATGGACAAATCTTACCTCGCCTTTTCCAGCGAACAAAAGAATTCATCGAAGGCATTAAAGGATTGGTCAAAGATTACAGGTGTAAAGGACTTATGGCGGTTACTTAATCCCACGACCCGAAAGTACTCTTGTCGATCTGCGAGACATAAGACACTATCCAGAATAGATTGTGTCTTTGCATCACAGAGACTATTTGATAATTATGAAGTGGAAATGATACCCAACGCAGATCAGATCACTGTTATTTACTCCTTAAAGGTACATTTGGTATACTATCCTCCCGAGCCCCAAGATGGCGATTTAACTCGTTGCTGCTTAACAACAAGGAATTCATTACACAACTCAAAGAAGCTCTTATAGTATTCCAACGGGAGAATGCAAACTCGGTGCAAGACCCCAGAATAATATGGATGTCGGTAAAGGGAATGATCAAAGACTTCACGGATAGCTTTTCCTCCAAAATGCGCAAGAATCAAAGCACAAAACTGGATGAGCTGGAAACGCTTTACTCAACGTTATTTAATTCTCTGAAATACAACAACTCAACTCGACTAGAAAATCAAGTTAACATACTAAAAATAGAGATCAATGCCATATACAGACAACAATCGGAAATACAAATACGCAGCACAAGACAACAGCAGTACTCCCATGGTTCCAAACCCAGCCACCTATTAGCCATGCGATTAAGAATTAATGCAACATTTGCAGATATAACTACCATTAGAGCACAACAAGTACTTGTAACAGATCCTGTAAAAATAAACGATACATTCAAAGTATTCTACTCCGACTTATATAAATCAGAAATGACCTTCGATCAAAACAAAATGGACACATTTCTTAATCAAATTATTCTCCCTAAACTTTCAGAGGATGACGCTAAACAGTTAGAAATACCGATCACACTAGAGGAACTCAAGAAGGCCATAACCGCAATGAAAAGTGGTAAGGCTCCAGGAAGAGACGGTTTCCCATCAGAAATGTACCTTTCTTGTTGGGACATAATTGGCCCCTTATTACTAAATATGATCTTATACTCAGTCAAGGAGGGGAACTTCCATAAAATTGACAATATTGCACTCATAACAGTCCTCCTTAAAAAAGACAAAGACCCCAACGAGTGCGGTAGTTATAGACCTTTAAGCCTCCTCGGAACAGATATCAAACTGTACTCTAAGGTATTAGCCATCAGATTACAAAAGCATATGACGTCTTTAGTTCACCCGGACCAAACTGGCTTCATAGGAGGCCGCCTGATCACTGAGAACATAAGACGTATACTGCACGTACTTGATGCCGACAAGGAGGACACCATACCTAAGGCGATGCTGTCCCTGGATGCTATGAAGGCCTTTGACAGGCTGGAATGGTCGTATCTGTGGGCAGTGCTAGAAAGGATGGGGTTAGGAAAAGGATTCATCGATATGATTAAAGTATTATACAAAGACCCATCGGCCATGATTACAACAGGCACAATCATCTCTGAAATATTTCCGGTATCACGCTCTGCCAGACAGGGTTGTCCTCTTAGTCCCGGACTGTTCAATCTATCATTAGAGCCTTTAGCACAATATATAAGACAATCCCAATCCATAGAACCTATCGTAATCAAGGGCACACAACAAAAAATTTGTTTATATGCGGACGATGTAATATTGTTCATGAAAAACCCCAACACCACATTGCCTCATCTGCTCAAGTTGATTGAGGACTTTGGTGATTTATCGGGATTTAAGATAAATTGGCCGAAGTCGGCTTTCCTTCCACTTAACACCCCTGCAAAAAAAGATACAACCCTCCCAGGACAGATACCGATGGTAAAACATTTCAGATGCTTGGGAGTGGAAATATTCCCTACCATAAGACAAACGGTGAAGCACAACTACACAAAAATCCAAAACAAAATCAAAGACGACCTTGATAGATGGGCAAAACTTAAAAACACAGTACAAGCACGGATATCAATAGTTAAGATGGATGTACTACCTAAAATCAACTTCTTCTGTTCAATGCTACCGTTACCCCCTCCAGAGGGTTACTGGAAAAGATTACACTCCTCCACATACAAATTTATTTGGAATAACAAACCACCACGTATAAAAAGATCCACCGCACAGAGAAATAAAGCAGATGGTGGCATGGCATTTCCAGATTTTTTCCTATATTTTAAGGCGTACTCATTAAGTCCATTGACAACATGGTTTGACTCCCAAGCATTAGCATCTTGGAGAAAAATAGAAGAAAACATAGTAGCCCCACATAGACTGAAGGACATAGCATACACTAAACTACCAATCAAGCACTGTGAACGAAAATTTGGCCCCATAATTACTCATGCGATCCGGATATGGCGTGAATCACAAAAAAAAAATCCTAACCCACAAGAATGGCACAATCATACTCCCTTATTCAATAACAATGCTCTCTTAATTGGGAAACGACCTATAAGATTCCCTATATGGGAAGAGCAAGGCATACACTCATTAGGGGATGTTTTTAACAAACAGGGTTTTTGTAGTGATAAAGAAATACGCAAAAAATTTAATCTCACCAAGTCCACATGGCTTTTTCACAAACAGTTAGAGCTATGTTTGAAGTCTCACGGTGTTCCATTAGACAGACCAATTGAACACCACAGATACCACAAATTCTTCTACTCAAGAGAGACATCGAGAGGTTTTGTTTCAGAATTTTATCATCAATTACTAACGTCCTCGTATGAAACCCTCCAACTTGACTCTGTCTGGAGGAGGGATATACCAGACCTGGAAAATTACTTTGATTGGCAAGGAGCTTGGGCAAATGTCCGACTTACATCAAGGAACCCGGATCATCAACAAATCAATCTGAACTATATTCACAGGACATACTTGACTCCTATAAGACTGTGCCGAATGGGGCTCAAACAAGATTCCAAATGCACCCAATGTACAAATGGGGACGAAGGGACATTTATGCACATGTATTGGGACTGCTCACCAGTTAAGGCATTCTGGAAAGATGTGACCCAACAAATATCAAAACTCGTATCTTGGAATATACCTGTACACCCCTCGGTATTGCTGTTGAATGATGTTTTTGAGTTTGCAGTGAATCCACAGCTAAAGAAATTGGTTTTATCGGGTATCACAGTAGCCAAAAAGCTGATCGCTGGTTTCAACCGGAAAAAATGTGCCGTAAAGTTTGGTTTCTTACATATCTCGATGTAATTTACCATGAAATATCTACAGCAAGAATTCTGGGTCTCAATGAATCCAAAATGTCAATGTGGTTAGAAGTGGTGGAGAGAATAAAAGCTAGCTTATAATGGTAGTGTCTGGTTAGGTGCGAGGGATAGTGGAGGTACTTCTCAAGGTGGGGTCCGGGAGGGGGGGGTTCGAGCTGAGCATATGTGTGTAGGTTTTTTTTTTTTAGATAACAGGTATTATGGGTATATCTTATATAAAACAACTAACTAAAAGGTGATCTCATTGGATGTGCCCTGACAATTAATGCTTGTATATCTTATCGTGTGTTGTCATGTTTGTTTATATGTTTGTTTAAAAAATAATAAAAAAATAAAATACAAAAAAAGACTGTCAGAAAAAAAGTTTTTACTTTTACTTTTTAGTACTTAAGTACATTTAAAAGTAGAAACTTTTTTACCTTTACTCAAGTGTGTTTTTAGCCAGATACTCTGACTTTTACTTCAGTACGATTTTGAGACGGTACCCATACTTTCACTTAAGTATAATTTCTGGGGACTTTTTACACCCCTGGCCTGGCCTATGAAACACAAGGGATGGCTGACTCTCCGTCCACATACTGTATGGGCCCTGTACGTCTAGACTCGCTGAAAGCCTTAATGGATGGATTGTTCAGGGTTCCCCTGCACACGTGCCTGTTGTTCAGTAAGTTGTTGATGGTATCTGAGTTGTCATCTATCCGGTCTTGATTCGCAGTCGTGCACACAAGCATGCATCCGTGTGCACACACACACACACACACACACACACACACACACACACACACACACACACACACACACACACAGAGGACGAGAGAGGAGTTCTCAATGGGCTCTGCAGCTTGAGCTTAAGTGAATATAAATACCTGCCACAGCAAGTGATGCACGTCCAACTCAGATGGACGACGCGCAGAAAATACATCTGCGTCATACTGTGTGTCAGAGAGAGAGAGAGAGAGAGAGAGAGAGAGAGAGAGAGAGAGAGAGAGAGAGAGAGAGAGAGAGTTCATATGTTGTAGAAGTCATCTCTGTTGGTGCGGCTGGGTGGCGCAGCGGACATTGCGCTCGTCACCAATGCAAGAAACACCGGGTTCGACTCCGGCTGTCGGTGTTGCCTCCGGCTTGGGCCAGCCGCCATACTAACTCAATTGGCAGAGTTAGCAGGTGGAAGTCGATGGGTGGTAATCTGGACGTTGTGGACAGCGACTCCTACAGGTCGGTTGGGGCGCCTGCACAGCAGAGACAGGAAATGGCAGGGGTAGTGTGAGCCTCCTACACGTTACACCTCGCCAATGAGAGTCTGCGCTGGCAGGTGAAAAGATGTGACAGGCTGCCTCCACATGTATCGGAGGGGACATGTGATGCAAGGATTCTATCCTCCCTACAACCGGCCAGTGGGGGGAATATGCGAGCAACGTTCAAGACAGGGGAGGGGAGAATTGGCACAGCGGAATTGGGATGGGAGGAAAAGTGGATAAAAAAAAATAAGTAATCTCTGTTGCATGGGCTCTATAGGTTGTCAAAGTTGAATCAGGTGTAAGAGATCTTTAAACAAATCAAGACTAACAATGAGAGATGCTATAAAGTAGTACTGTTATAGATAATAATAATAATAATAATAATAATAATAATAATAATAATAATAATAATAATAATAATAATAATAATAATAATAATAATAATAATAATAATAATAATAATAATAATAATATAATAATAATAATAATAATAATAATAATAATAATAATAATAATAATAATAATAATAATAATAATAATAATAATAATAATAATAATAATAATAATGGTCACCTTTCGACTTGAGTTTAGTCTGTGAGATTGTCAGAATGGCTGGCCGAGGACCGATTATTGTGTATTCTAAATGATAAAGGGTGATAGGTGGGTGTTGTGAAGGATCAGATTAAACCGAATATGTATATTTATTTATATATATATATTTAATTGTATTTGTATATCGTTTGATATCCCCTGTATATTCCTTGTACAATATGCATTGAATATCCCCGTTTCTACTAAACAGCCCATAATAGTTTCATTCTACCATTGGACGAGAACCTGGCGCCAGGTTGCCATACCCCTAGGTCCAAGTTCAATCGTGCCGCCTAACATGTCGAGGCAACCCCCGGTTCCGCGCAGTAATATGTCGGGCGAAATACGAATGGTACTATTTGTTCATAGCGCATATATATATGGCGCCAGTAAAGTAGAACTTTCTTTTAGTCCAGTTCTTTACCCTCCAACAGAGTGACAGACGCAAAAGCCTCCCCACGACGCACGTGCGGTGTAGTAAGGCCTACTTGGCCCAGAATAGGCATTGAGATATCGTGTAGATTAATAGTTGAATGGTCATAGTTTGGCACCATACCGTCGAGTTGGACGTATTCTATTAAGCTAATAATAGTCTATTTTATGTATGGTGCATCGTTCGGTTAGAGCTCTACAGTTATCAGTACCCCCATCGTTCCTGACGTTATCTGGACGCTTAACCCGGCTGGTCAGACCCCTAGTGGTGATTGCATCCGAGGAGCTCCGGGCCAAGAGCGACTGGACCTGTATATTGGATTACTCTACCCAGACGACGGCGAGCCTTCCACGGCTTGGATTATGCTTTGTGTGCTTTGATTATTCCATGGATAAAGGCCAACACTGCTGAGTGTTGGAATTACCCCCCGGAGAGGACTCCAGGTGAGACGGCGCTCTACACGTGAGGTCGCCTCACGTCTCTCCGTTGTGGACCGGCAGATACCGTTCCACAGAGGGTCCAGCTGTATTCGTCTGCAGCCCGAGGTTCTGTGGGCACCGTGTCCAAGACTTTGGATTCTCCCAAGACACCGTCGGCCAGATGGGATACCGCCAGCGGCTTCTCTAACCCCCCCCCTCCTACTGTCTTACAACCAGCGGGACCCCCCCCCCCCCTTAGTGTATCCAGCTATAATCATTTAAGTACCATCGCTATCGTTTTCCTAAATATTCCAGGTTGTATACTTACTCCCTGCGCAACCAGAGATTGGACATTCAATGTTGATTTACCTACGAATACTCATTTGCCATAAAAGTGCATATTCCATATTTCAAATCATAAATGTAATTAAGTGATCGTTGTATACACCCTTTGCTGTATTAAACCTTCGATTTGGTACATTTGTGTTGGTTCGTTTCATCAGGTGGGAAAGTGTTCATCATACTTATATCTTGTACTGGGTGGCCAGAAGTTAAAGTACATGAGGTAGTGGTATTAAATATCATATCTAACAATACAGTCAGGGAATTGTACCCCTCAGTTACAGTGGGTGTATTCTAAATGCTAAGGGGGGTAGGTGGGTGTATTCTAAATGATAAGGTGGGTGTATTCTAAATGCTAATGTAATAGGTGTGTGTATTCTAAATGATAAGGAGTGATAGGTGGGTGTATTCTAAATGCTAATAGTGATAGGTGGGTGTATTCTAAATGATAAGGGGTGATAGGTGGATGTATTCTAAATGCTAATGGTGATAGGTGTGTGTATTCTAAATGATAAGGGGTGATAGGTGGGTGTATTCTAAATGTGATAGGTGGGTGTATTCGAAATGCTAAGGAGTGATAGGTGGGTGTATTCGAAATGCTAAGGAGTGATAGGTGGGTGTATTCTAAAAGCTAAGGAGTGATAGGTGGTTGTATTCTAAATGCTGAGGGATGATAGGTGTGTGTATATTAAATGATAAGGACTGGAGTGATAGGTGGGTGTATTCTAAATGATAATAAGTGATAGGTGGTTGTATTCTAAATCCAAAGGAAAGATAAATATTCATAGATAGATAGGTTCATAGATATTACCCAGCTAAAAGCTACCTTAATAAAATGAAGACAAACCACCTGACATATTTTTTTGGACATGCCCTAATATGTGTAGACATATTAAGAAACATTTGTGTAATGATTTCTGATTGTTATATAAATAATATATTTCTTGGCTTCTATGATGATGTAAAACAAATTAGTACTTTTTAATCAACCTCATTCTCTTACTGGGTACATTTATCCTCAAGTGTAAACTTAGTAACCAAAAACATTTATTTATTATAATTGAATATGAAGTCAAGCAATATATTACAACTATTTCAACTTCCAACAACACCAAACAATAAAATAAAAGTACTGTAATTCTGGAGAAAAAAAGGTAAAAAAATAAGTGGTAGATGGTGATAATGGTAATGTCTACTTTTGTCCAGCAGATGGAAGTATTTGAGCACCGACTGAATACATGTCAGACTAGTAGTCTGAATGTCAAAGCGTTTTGGCGTTATTTGCTATATAGACTATGAGATGGACAAAGAACATGGCATGAATGACATGACATGGATTATATAGCCTACATCATACTGAAATGAGGAAATAAACACCCCATGAGAGAATGACAGTAACATAATTTACAGCATAATGTGTGCCTCGTGGTGGCTCAAATTAGAGGCAAGCGGTGGAAAGAATGAATGAATGAATGAATGAATGAATGAATGAATGAATGAATGAATGAATGAATGAATGAAAACTTTAGTTAACAGATTGCAGAATGGGTACAGTACAGTACAGCTCAATACACACAATTGTTAAGGGAATGCAGACCTGAGAAAGACTTTCGTCTTGTTTACATCAGGGTCCCCCATTTTCAATTGTGAATTTGGGAGACAATTTGGCAGTGACCGCATTACAGGATAATAACGAATAAATAAAATGCCTGAACATGATGAAATTAATAAGTGGTAGACTTCACACAGCATCCCTGTGCTGCTGCTGCTGCAGGTGCAAAAATCTCAATCCCACATTTTCCCGGATGGAAATTATTTTAAACCAATCGCGCCCCAGTCCGTCGGTCCTTGATAACCAATCACATTGTAGCGTTGACTTGTGGGCGTGCCACAGAAAAGACGCGCTGGTCGCACCCCGCCCTCCCGCGTCCTCCCTGCATGGCGAGAGTTTGGTTGAGAGGGTGTTGGATGGCAGTGGAGAAGAGAGAGAGAGTACCACTGATGAGACTGCGGACGAAACAAGCCAGTGTTTTCTAAAGACATTGAAGAAGGATTATTACTACATTCATCCACTGGACACCGATTCATACTTAGACACGTTTTCTGTCCGCACTGCACCAGGTAATTAGAGATACAAAGATGTCGGTGTTTTGAGTGATTAGCTAGTTGTGTGTGTGGCTAACGGGATTATTGTGCCATGACTTTTCAATGATGGAGGGGGCCATGCGATGAGCTTGGCTAACGTTAGCCAATTCCGAATTAAACTAGATTGTGCGGGTGAATCAAAGTCTCTCAATGTGTTTTAACGATTGATGCACATGTCTTAATTCACAAGTCCTGTCACTCATCCCGACGAGGGAGAAGTATTCCCATTGTTCGCTTGCTTTGTATTCCAAGAGACATCAATGATCACCACCCACACACCCATGATGGGTGCTGTGCGTCCTGTCGTCTGATCCATCTGGACACAACTCATGATACGTGCAAACGAGATGGCCCGCGTACTATAGTGTAGCCCCTTTCGTGACTGTGGTGCACCGAGTGAATACAGTCACATGCTCCTCAATAGGAAACCAACCTAGATTTACCTTGAAGGACTGGTTCTGCCCGAACTGTTCGTTATACAAGTATCACAGAGACATTTCAAATGTACTCACAGTTGCACGGGGGTTTCGGACAGACATACAGGATGGTTTGAAAGCTCGGCGTTGCTAATAAACATTTTAAATATTTTTTATAAACTGGTCAACACTGCTCAAAACGGCATTATTTCCGGCGTTGGGTGCATGATGCGCATGCGTGTGATCACAGCGCAGGCGCACCAGGCAGCCAACGCCGGAAATAATGCCGTTTTGAGCAGTGTTGACCAGTTTATAAAAAATATTTAAAATGTTTATTGGCAATGCCGAGCTTTCAAACCATCCTGTATGTCTGTCCGAAACCCTCGTGCAACTGTGAGTACCTTTGTAATGTCTCTGTGATTCTTGTATAACGAACTGTTCGGGCAGAACCAGTCCTTCATGGTGAATCTAGTTTGGTTTCCTATTGAGGAGCAAGTGACTGTGTATTCACTCGGTGCACCACAGTCACGAAAGGGGCCAATAGTGCTGCTGCTTCGTGCTTCCAGAAAAAAAGAAAGCATCGATATGAATCCCCCCCATATATATTCGGGTTCTTCTCATTTAGTGCCCTCAAACCTGCAGAGCAGCCTAGTCGAGCAGATCCAGAACAACCCGCAACTTTAAGCTACCGTTAGCTATAGCAGCCTATAGTCACTGCAGTTGTTTGTCTGGCCTGACTGGGGCAGCAGTCGTTTCGCATTGTTATTTAGAATTCGTTACATGCAATTACTTGGCAAGATAACTATTCGGAGACACGATGATGCGTGTCCCCTTTGGAAGGGTAGAAATAGGACAGCTGTAGATGGATAATGGAACCGTTTATATACCCAAGTTTAGCTCTGGGACGCAGTGTCACGGCACCCTGATCCCCCCCACCGTCCCGTGACCTGACCCAGATTCGTGCGTAAACCCGCGCGTATTGTGAGCGTGGGCCTTGATTGTAGGTTAAATATCTCTTAGCAGACGTCAGCTGATGCCTGTTTCAGTTGGCTGGGGAAGTAGGCTAGCTTAGTTGACTTGAAGAGATTGTCACAAACAATAATGTCATCTTCAATATCTTGACAGGAGAGAAAGTTCTCATTACTTATTCAAATGTTGATGATTCAACATGGCTTTGATTGAAACGTAAACATCAGCATTGGAGGTTGAGTGACAAATACAGTGTTACTGTTTTCACTGGTCATGGTGAGATATGCCTCATCATACAGGCCCACTTTGACAACCTAGGATGGCTTAGAGTAGACGACAGAGTACAGCAACTTGCAATGGGCCTGGTCTACAAGATACACTACACGACCAAGGTACCCATGTACATGTCAAAATACTTCCCAAAGGTCAGTGAATACCACGATCACAACACCAGAGGGAGCTCCACAAATCATGTTAAACCCAGATTCGGCTCAAACAAGGGACTAAACACGTTTCACAATTATGCCACATCAATGTCAATCACTACCCACTTTCAAAAACACTC
The DNA here is from genome assembly GCF_963971535.1 of Notolepis coatsorum. Lineage (NCBI taxonomy): Eukaryota > Metazoa > Chordata > Actinopteri > Aulopiformes > Paralepididae > Notolepis > Notolepis coatsorum. Next base: position 128,925,222 of record NC_140171.1, read on the forward strand.
TCAAAGAGGGAGACTGCAATTCGAAACTGGCCCCTGCAAATGTTTTAACCCAACCCCCTCCAATGTACAGTAAATGACCAAGTATGGCTTTGTCAATATTCCAATGTACAGTGTACAGTGTGTGCCCCCCCCCCCCACCCACCCAACGTCCTCCAATGTACAGTTTCTACGTCAAATGTATATACTCTCTTTTCTGGACTCTTTTTGTATCACAAACAGTACTGTATTTGCAAATCTGGTATGTCATAAATGTATAGATGTAGCAGTACTGTCTATCTGTATGTCGTGTGTGTCATATATGTTATGATGAATTGAAAATGGGGGACCCTGATGTGAACAAGACGAAAGTCTTTCTCTGGTCTGCATCCCCTTAACAATTGTATGTATTGAGCTGTACTGTACCCATTCTGCTGATGGTCTGTGTGAATATGAGCAGGGTTAGGCTGTTGGTAGTGGAAGCCTGTGTGTGTGTTTGCGTGCATGTTTATGTAACGGGTATGTCCACAGTCACGGAAACAGGTGTGTTGACGAGTGACTGTGGCAGTGCGGGCTGGTAAATTAAACTCACTTCCCCATAACAGGGTTAACAGACGCATAGGTACGGTAGTTAGGAGTGAATTCACTTCTTAGTGCAGCGGCCTGTGTCGTCACCCGCGGACGCGGGAGCCCCCTGTTCGACTCCCCCTCGGGACATTCTCATTTAACATCAAACACAACGCAGACCCAGTATGATCCGTCACAGTGGTGCCCAGTGACCCGGATGTCCTGAGGGGCGTGAGTTTAGGGAGGTGAGTGTAACGGGGAAGCCTGTGGGTATGTCCACAGTCACGGAAACAGGTGTGTTGACGAGTGACTGTGGCAGTGTGGGCTGGTAAATTAAACTCACTTCCCCATAACAGGGTTAACAGACGCATAGGTACGGTAGTTAGGAGTGAATTCACTTCTTAGTGCAGCGGCCTGTGTCGTCGGACGCGGGAGCCCCCTGTTCGACTCCCCCTCGGGACATTCTCATTTAACATCAAACACAACGCAGACCCAGTATGATCCGTCACATTTACACACAGTTTAACTTACTTATCAGGTGAAGTTTGTCATCAGGCTATTAGTGGGCTGCACACACAGATGTCCTGTCTTATAAGAAACTCATATTGTTTTCATTATAGTCATTTGATTTAGGAGGCAAGCAGACCTGACATTTAAAGAAGATTAAATGTAAATCTTGTTTGGCAACTCAAATTATTTGGTGCATCAACTAGACTCTTCCTTCTTGCACAGACTCTTCAGAAGGTCTCTAGACAGAGTCCGGCAGAATGCCAACACAAAACTGTTTCTGTCTGCAATGCATGGGTTAGTTCATTTACTGCTGTGGTCTGGTAGATTCACAGTTCACACCACTACTAAAGGGCTTTGGGGCCTAGATTAATTATGTCTGAATTGATAGCTTACCTAGATCAAAACAATTGGCCTAACATTAATATCGGCTGTAATATCCTCCAGTTCCCCTGGTTCAGAAATACATGTTTGCCATTCCACCACCAGACTCAGAATGTCCTACATTCAGTTGGTTTATAATAGGCCTACTACCACTAGAATATCATAAAATTTGCTGCTGCAAAAAAACACAAGACGGACCAGATTTTACCAATGATTTTAAGGGGTTTTATAGACGGTAACAAGTTAATTTACGTCTGCCCAGATTTACTCAAATGTAGCAACGGAGGTTTGAAATGGTGAAATGAAAGAAAAAGTGGCCATGCTACAATGTGTGCATTTTACTTAATGCATAACATGTAGGCACCAATTTGGGGGCATTCTGGTGTACAGGTGAGAATATGGGATTTTTGAGAATTAGGTTCATGCATATTAATGGGAGAATGAGAGTTATGCATACAGTTTTGCTTAAATATAATGGTGTATCTTAATAAAAGTTGGTGGCCTGTTGCGGCACCTGGAATTGTCTAGGAAAAGCTGACACTAACTTAATTTTAAGCACTAAAGGCAGATGTTGCGGCAGTTGACATCATTAGGAGATATTATCAACAATGGTTTTTCTATTTAAGGGAGAATTTGTTTTAAACTAGGCCTATATCTAGGCTATAGATTGCCGCGTTTCGCTGCCCCAGTAGAATATAGGCCTAATAAAAAAGCATTAAGGATTAATAATGAGAACAAAGTGTAGAGTAAAACTTTTTGGAACCACTTTAGGGACAGAACCTCTGTGCTACAGCCCATTAAGTAGCTTGAGTCTTGGCATTCATTTTAATAGTAGTGTAGTAGGCTGTGTAGCCGAGTGGATTTGAACCTGGGACCATCGGCTGCACTAACCAGCTGAGCTGAAGGGTCAGACCCGTCATAGCAGGTGCTGGTTGACTGCGACCGACTCCTCAGCAGTTTACAGTAGTAACTAGTAAGACTAGCACACTTGAGTCAGTGGGTTCAGTGAACCTCATATACAGTCTTGTCTTCCTCTGTGCCAGGTGGCCTACTGAGTTCCGGTCCTGGTCGTTGGCAGCGATGTCACAACGGAGTGGGCAGGAGGACCCAGAGCGGTACCTGTTTGTGGACCGCGCCGTGGTCTACAACCCGGCCACGCAAGCCGACTGGACCGCCAAGAAGCTGGTGTGGATCCCTTCGGAGCGCCATGGCTTCGAGGCGGCCGGCATCCGCGAGGAGCGGGGGGACGAGGTGGTGGTGGAGCTGGCAGAGAACGGGAAGAAGGCGGTGGTTAACAAGGACGATATCCAGAAGATGAACCCGCCCAAGTTCAGCAAGGTGGAGGACATGGCCGAGCTCACCTGCCTGAACGAGGCCTCGGTGCTGCACAACCTCAAGGATCGCTACTACTCTGGCCTCATCTACGTGAGTATTCCTCACCATTCCTTACTTATTCATCTATTTGCTTGTTAAAATAATCAGGTACGTGTGCTGCTGATCGTTTAAAAGGTTGAAGAAATCCTTCATGTCCTAGATAAGCAGCTATTTCCCTTGTGATTATGACCCACTTAGTGACGTGCATTCCTGGAATAGCCGAGACAGGGAGCGTGGGCCGCCCACCGGAGACCCAGGGCCGAGGCTGAAGGCTTCTCACTGCACCACCACCAGCCACTAACCCCTCAAACACACTGGGGAGTGGATGCAGAATGGGCTGGGTGCGCTGCAGCTGGCTAGTGTAGAGGTCTAAGCACTCGCCTACCACCACCTAGAGCCTAGAGCTCTCAGGCGGCTGGCGCCTCCACATGATGTAGAAGTCTACACCCTCCACAGACCCACAGACACAGCTCAGTGACCAGGAGGGGATTGGAATGATGACTAATGGTTGGGGGGGGGGGGGATCTTCTCAGTGTGTTTCTATGGAGTGAATCTCAGTTTGTTTGAGTGAATCTCAGTTTGTTTCTATGGAGTGAATCGCAGTTTGTTTCTATGGAGTGAATCTCAGTGTGTTTCTATGGAGTGAATCTCAGTGTGTTTCTATGGAGTGAATCTCCCAGTGTGTTTCTATGGAGTGAATCTCCCAGTGTGTTTCTATGGAGTGAATCTCCCAGTGTACAGTATTTCTATAGAGTGAATCTCAATCTCAAACAGTGGCACTTGTTTTATCTATCCAGTCTGCTCATCAGGGGGACTGACAAGAGTTGGAATAAAATCAACAGCAATCCAAGGACTCAATGATCCATTCCAATAAAAAAAAAAAAAAAACAGATCCAGAGATACAGAGCAGAGCAGCTTCCCAGAGTCTTTGTTGTCTGGTCAGGAACAAAATGGCCTGACCTCAGAAACCATTCATTCACCACCACACAAAAATATAATCCATCTCCGTATAAGTAAGTAGAGTAGCAGACCTTCTCACTCCATTGATGCCGCTGGAGTTATTCCGCATTCATGTGGTGTCAGAATTATGGGATATAGTTTCCTACCGTGAGGGGCCACTTGAATGCTCTCCCATGTCGGGTGTTCAAGTCAGAGAAATCGGGGATCTTGATGGTATGTGAATTGTCTGAGGTGTGACATAATCAACTTAACCAACAGCTTGTTTGGTTACAAATGTTGGGAGTTTAGTACGAGAAAAAAACAGCAGCACTCTGTCAGTTGACATTAAGGAACTATTTATAATGCTGCTTATGACGGGTCAACCAAATTAGAGCTTTATGACCTCCATGTTTGGTTTTAAATTCCAACCAGAAAGCACATGAATGCACAGAGGTAGGCTATCCAAGAATGCAAGTGGGAGAAAAGTCTACCTGACATGCATTCTGTGTAGGGCTGTCACTAACGATTATTTTGTTATCGATTAATCAGTTGATTATTTTATCGATTAGTCGATTAATCTAAACCATTAATAACAACAATTGATTATATTTGCAATTGAATACTTCAAAATGTTTAATGAGTATCATCATCCTTTAAGTATGTATTGTGTGTTATCGCTCCACTCCACGCTATGGTAGTGCTTGTGCCAGCACAGGAGATACCATTCAAATGTATTTAAAAAAGAAAAGAAATTAATTTATCTTTTTCCGTTTTTCTCCCATCCCAATGTTAGTCGTTATGCCAATTCCCAATCCACTTCCTGGTCGTAGCGCACTCTACCCCCTACCGTCAGTCTGGGAGGGCGGAGGCTATCACATGCTTCCTCCGACACATGTGTAGCCAGCCCACCGCTTCTTTTCACCTGGCAGCGCGGACTCTCACTGGGAGAGTGTAACGTGTAGAAGGTCACACTACCTCTCCCAGATCCTTCCCTCGCTGTGCAGGCGCCCCGACAGAACTGTAGGAGTCGCTGTTTACAACGACCAGGACCCACCCTTGCCGGGTTTCCCACCCGCTAACACTGCCAATTGTGCTAGTATGGACGGTCGGCCAACCCGGAAGCACCACAGCTGGATTCGATCCCACTGTCTCTGTGGTGGTAGACAGACGCTTAGTCCACTGCGCCACCCGGCCGCCCTTAAAATGTATTTTTTATATATAGGCTATATACACATTTAAATCAATATCTTCCTTTTGAATAAAATAGGCTCAGGAATCAGGATTGTTAAAGCTAATTAGCCTAATCCATGTCAAAAAGAGTAGCCTATAGTAAATGTCTGCACACAAACACGAGAGGGAGAATAGCTTATAGCAGACTTAATGATTTTACAATATTTGAACGTCTGCCATTTCCACCGCAAAAGGCACATACAATTAACAATACGATGCGTCGATCATGAATATGCAAATTGACAAAATTTCATCGTCGACTATGGCGACGAATCGTGACAGCCCTAAATCTGTCTACTCCTGTGGTTTAGGGGATGAGTTCATCAGTTGGGTTAGGGTTTCTGATCCTGTTGGGCGACAGTGGCTCGGGAGGTAGAGCAGTCGTCTGGCTATCCGGAGGTTCCCGGTTCGATTCCCACTCCTTCCGGGCAGCGTGTCGATGTGTCCTTGAGCAAGACACTTAACCCCTAATTTTACTCCCGATGAGCAGGTTGGCACCTCGCATGGTTGCCTCTGCTGTCGGTGTGTGAATGTGTGAGTGAATGGGTCAAATGTGAGTAACAAAAATTGTAAAGCGATTTGGATAAAAGCGCTATATAAAAAAGCAGCCATTTACCATTTATCGGTTGGAATACTTTCGAGTATCGAACAATGTTGTGGTGTCACCCTGATGACTCTCAATGAGTCACATCAAGAGTGAATCTCAGAGGCCACTCATGCTGAAGAAGTGCCATTGCCCAGTAATACTCTGGTGTGTCACAGCTCAATAGAGTAGACCACACTGGTTCCCCCAGAAGCCCCACCATACATTATCACAATGCTAGAGTCACCATGCTATGATATTGCGATGTTGCGATATATTTGATATATTGTGATACAGTATATTACCTTTTTTCAACTGCTAATTATGTCCCCAAATGGAAAACGTATATAATAAATGATAATATAATAAAAAGTTATATATGGATTATTATTATTTATTATATAAAAATGATATACAACATCTGTTATATCTAATAAGATAAAGTTTTCACAATACGATATTATCACGTCACGATACGATAATATAGCGATATAGCCATTTTCTTTTTATCCACTTTTTCTCCTATTTTCTGTATTTTCCTCCCATCCCAATTTGATATAGCCATTTATTACCTTTTTTTCCTTTTCTTTTCTTTTTTAAGAAAAAGGTATTTGAAACATAAAAAAAAATAAAAAAAATGTACACATGCAAAAATAAAATCGTGCAGTTATCGATAATTATTGATAAATCGATAAGTGGTCTCAGCTTTAATTCAATGGTCCTCATTTTCGAACATGTTCGTAAGTACCTTTGTAAATATCTTGGTAAAGATTTCGTACTAACACGTTTACAAAAATCCTCCTCCGGATTCCTGAACACGTGAAACGGTCTCCGTAAGTGGCCAAAATCTTCGCAGCTGGGTTCCCATGAATAAAAAACATCCCTCATTCTTAAACGGCAATGCGCGTTCTCGTATACCTGAATTTGCAAATCAAATCAAATGTGTTTGTAGCCCGAGATCACACGGAATTGCCCCCATGGGCTTTACAAGTGAAGAAGAAACATCACAATAGATCCAGAGAGAACATTGCAGTGATCTAGTCGTGATGAGACAAATGCATGAATTCGGTTTTCGGCTATCAGTGAGCTGGATGCAATCCTACCTGGAGGGGAGAGAACAGATGGTAGAGGTAAACGGTACTCTATCCCCCCCCCTCACAGTGAGCTGTGGTGTTCCACAAGGAAGCATACTAGGACCGCTACTCTTCCTAATTTATGCAAATGACATGTCGTCAGCCTGTGACTGCAACTTGTTCCTGTTTGCGGACGACTCAGCCCTGCTGGTCTCTGACAAGAACAAATTGCAGGTTGAAAAAACCCTCAGCACGGAACTAGGCAAAATCTGCATATGGCTCGCTGATAACAAACTATCATTACACATGGGCAAAACAGAGTCCATTCTCTTCGGTTCAAATAACAAACTCAGCAAGACCGACGGATTCTCAGTTACAGTGGGTGACAATATTGTCACAAGGAAAGACGAAATTACCTACCTGGGTTCCATCCTAGAGGCAAATCTTTCCTGTGACAAAATGGCATCCAATGTAATAAAAAAAGTCAACCAACGAACTAGATTCTTGTACCGGATCTCCTCTCTGGTAAACAAGAATACCCTGAAGACTCTGGCAGGAGCACTCATTCAAGGGTACTATGACTATGCGTGCACCTCATGGTACCAAAGCACCTCAAAGGCGCTTAAAACAAAATTACAAACATCACAAAACAAACTGGTCAGACTACTACTTGACCTGAACCCCAGAACCCACCTCACCCCTGCCCACTTTGCCAACCTAGGATGGCTTAGAGTAGACGACAGAGTACAGCAACTTGCAATGGGCCTGGTCTACAAGATACACTATACGACCGGGGTGCCCATGTACATGTCAAAATACTTCCCAAAGGTCAGTGAATACCACAACCACTACACCAGAGGAAGCTCAACAAATCATGTTAAACCCAGATTCGGCTCAAACAAGGGACTAAACACGTTTCGCAATTATGCCACAACAATGTGGAACGCCCTACCCAAAGCTGTAAAGGAATGTGAATCCCTGCCCACATTCAAAACCGCCCTTAAAGAGCACCTACGGGAGGCTGCAATTCGAAACTGGCCACCGTAAATGCCCAAAACCCCCACCACCTCCTAATAGACAGTCTCCTCCCCACCGCATGTATATATTCCCTCCCCGCCGTATGTATATTTCCCTCCCACCCACCCACCCCCTCCTAATGTACAGTCCCCTCCCCATCATATGTATATACTCTGTCAGGATCTAGGGGTAACAGTACTGTATATTTGAATACCGCCTATGTCACAAATGTATCAGTACTAAATACCTATATGTCCCTATGCCATAAATGTCATGTATGTTGTGTATGTCATAAATGTCTATATGAATTGAAAATGGGGGACCCTGATGGAAACAAGACAAACGTCTTTCTCAGGTCTGCATCCCCTTAACAATTGTATGTATTGAGCCGTACTGTATTGTACCCATTCTGCAATCTGTTAAATAAAGTTTTCATTCATTCATTCATTCATTCATTCATTCATTCATTCATTCATCAACCAAAGTTAAAATAGGGCGAATTCTTGCGATATTATGGAGCTGGAAGAAGGCAATTTTGGTGACATTTTTAATACGTGCATTAAATGAGAGGGAGGAATCAAAAAGGTTTTTTATGGTGGAGCTCTGAGAGACATGACAAGTATCAAATTTGAGGGAGATGTCCTCAATGCTGTATTGATCCCCCCCCCAAGTCTACAGTAGTACCCACTGGTTGTGTGTTAGATACACTTAGTAGTAAATACGATATATACCCCACAGGAAGCGCTGTTAACGTGTCATTGTGTCACTTTTGGGAAATCTATTTGTGGTGCGTCCGTCTGATAATGTGGTGGGGGGCGGGCCCGCCATAAATACAGTGATTCCATGTATGGGAAACACTGGACTACCAGTGGTGCAGGGTGCTTTCAGTTACATAGTGTGGTGTTGACAAACTGCTCCCGGCAGTGGGAGGAAAGGCTTACCCCTGTCCACATGCACCCACGCCATGGCTGTGACTATACCAGGTCAGCTCCATATGGCCACAGTCGGGTGACGGCACCCTGCCAACTTGCCAAGGGCCTGGATTGATCTGAGAGGATAAGTCATCGTCACTTGCCACATTTACACCACACGGCCAAGTGGGGTTTGCCAGGGCCAGGGGTCAGACATCACCAAAAGACCGGTTGAAGGGACGTTCTTGCTCTGTTCTTGACTATGGTGATCTGCTAGACGTGAATGCATCAGCCCATTGTCTACATTATGTTGGATACTGTATATCATGCTGCTTTAAGGTTTGTTACAAACTGTAGAGCCCTCAACTCATCATTGTATATTGTATTCCAAAGTCAGTTGGCCTACTCTGTCAAGACGTTGGCTTAGTCATTTGTTTGCATTGTGGGTAGACTCCCCTGTTATTTATCTGTCTTGCTAGTTCAATCTGGATTTAGTATTACCAGGCGCCCCTGACAGTGCCGAAAAAAACTTTAATGAAATCTACTCCAAGTACAGTTACTTTGGTAACACTTTATAATAACACTCAGTTATAAGACCTTTATAAGGTATTTGTAGATGATGAACTAATCATGAACAAACCATTTATATACATTCGTAAATTATTATTATTATTTGTATAACATTTACAAATTAGTTCTACATTATTTATAACTCATTATCAACATTGTTTGTACTTGATTTGTTCATCATTAAATAGTGTTGTTTAATGTGTAACACATTTGTAGATGCAATTGCTTTGAAAAATGGATATGAAAAAACAACTATACTGACCTCCATTTATTTGTTCATGTTCAACAAATTATTTGTTAAGACATTCATAAAACATCTATAAATCATTTACAGATGCTATTGTGTGCACTAATCTAAAGTGAAGCCTATTCATCATTAACAAATGTCTAATAGTTAATTATTTGTTCACTTTGTCATCATCTGTTACAAATGTTGTAGACAGCTTTCGGATACACCCTTCTTTGTGACATCAAACAGTGACAGAATTAGGACTATAGATAAATGCAATTTTATTAACATATAAAATACATGTGCACACATAACATATAGGGCAAGTTCTGCACACATGTCTGAGTGGAGGGGGCCTGGAGGGTCTGATCCAGATGCGAGGCAAAGTCCTCTTAGTCTGTAGATAATGGACTCGGAGGTTGAGAGGTAAGGGTTGCATATATGCCTATTAGGGCTGTCTTAAATACTTCGAAGCTTCGAAGCTTCGTTCGATGGCACAAGCTTCGAACATTAAAAAAAGAATCGAAGTAAAAAAAATAAATTATAATAATAATAATCAAAAAAATAATATTTTCAATATTTTTTTCAAATTTCTTTTACTTCGATTTTGTGTGTGTGTGTGTGTGTGTGTGTGTGTGTGTGTGTGTGCATGGGGCCATTGGGTGGGGCCGGGGGACAAATACACTGGAGGAAAATAACCCAGCTCAGCACTGCCCAAATTATATCATCACTATTGCCTGTTTGAAGGATATCATCCTCAAACACATATACACCTACATGCCTTGTAGAATTCCACACATAAGAAAGAAAGATACTGGGATGAATAAACAAAATAGGAAATAAAATGTAGAAATGCATGCAATACATAAATAAATATGAATCTCCATATATGAAATAGAACATTTAGATAAGGTGCTACTGAGATGTTTTGGTGAGTTCTTTGTTTTTTTGTGGAAGTAGCCCTTCTTAAAAATGTATGAACATTCACTGATAATTGTCTGTAGTGGAGTCTACAAGGTCTACATTGCCGGACCATGTAGAATCCGGACCTTGTAGACTGACATAATTCTGTGCATAGTTTAGTCTACACAGGCCATATTTCAAATAATCAAAATCTTACTTCATTCATCTTAAACATTCTTGATTTGGGGGATTGGTAGTTCCCATGAAATCTGAAGTTGTTCAAACGACAACAGCGATCCACCTTGAATTAAATCACACAGCCGAGTGAAACCTTGTTGGCTGCGTCAGTCACGAAAGGGGCTACTTAATTAATTAATCCAATCCACTTTATTTATAGAGCAGATTTAAAGACAACAAAGTTTACCAAAGTGCTGTACAAGTCCCACAACATAAAAAAAATAAAAATTATAAAAAAATAAAAAATAAATACTTCCGGTTTTAGCACAATATGTAGTGCACGCATTTTGCAATTGCTCCGCTCCCACCAACGCTAATTTCGTTTAAAAACATTATTTGGACAGTAAAGAAAGAGAATAGACCACATCGTATGTATTGATAAGACCCTCTACTAACCATATCAAAAGACAAAATGGTTAAAGGTAGAAAGACGGTAGGGAAACAAACTACGGTAACTTCAGCGGCGCAGGACGTAATAAAACAAAGAAGACGCGTCCTAACCGACGCTGGTTCTGAGCCGACGGCGACAAGCTCCGAAGAGGAGAATGAAGAGGAAAATTTACCGGGACCATCGATTACGGTCCCCGAAAGAGAGTTAATAGATACCAACATAACAGAAGGGACAGAATCAAGCTCCGTGAAAGAGAGAGCAGCCAAATATCTGGATAAGAGAATACCAATAGCAAAAGATTCCACCGTCACCGTCACTGCATCTATGCCGCCAATTGAAGCAAGCAGTACTACCACTCCACCCGATTTCAACACACTGACTAACCTGATGGTAGAACAGTCTAACCTGATGAAAGAACAGATTACACACATCAAGGCGCTCGAAGCAAACGTCGATGCTAAATTCGATCGCATCGATGCTAAATTCGATCGCATCGATGAGAAATTAGAAGAAGTCAAGAAAGCGATCGATGCACAGTCAAAGCGAATCACGTCAGTGGAGAATACGGTGACAGAAATTACACGGGCAGTCAAGGCGAACGAAGGTGGCATGACAGAGATGGAAAAAGAGATAGAAAGTGTGAAAGAAGAATACCGGAGGGAAATACAAGTGCTTAAAAACGAAGCGACGGAGAGGCGACTAGAATCCCAACGCTACCACAGGCGGAATAACATCCGCATTGTGGGGCTTGATGAAGCAGTAAACTGCGAAGATGCCAACTTTCCAACAGTGCTATCAAAGATTTTGGGTAACAACGATCCAAACACAGTGCCAGAAGTGGACCATGTTTACAGAATCGGTTCCCGGGGGCAAAGAAGCATCGGGCCAAGAGTCATCATTGTCACTCTGCGGAAGACTACAACAAGGGATGACATCATCAAATTTGCTCGCATCCAACGTGGGAATCTGAATTATGGTGATAAATCAATATTTATCTACGAAGATTTGAGCAAAGAAGCCATCATTCGACGTCTACCATACAAGGAGGTGATGCAAAAGCTGTTCAAATCTGGTCACAAGCCAAGGTTATCATACCCGGCGCTGTTATCATTCGTGGGCAGTGACGGCCTCAGGTCTGGTGTATACACACCTAAAGAAGCTGAGGATTTTCTGAAGCGAAATGGAGCTAATAACCCAAGGCAGGACGACAATGCCGGAAACAGATAAGCCTCTTTCTCAATGTATACCAGTGTTAGAATGACTTTATTGTGTTCATCAAGGTAGAAGACGATATGCAAGCCGTCTATAACAATGTGTACTGTGTATAATACGATTCGTAATACATTATAATTTCAGACTCTGGTCTCTGGGGAGACAAATACATATCATTGCAAAAAGATCTATCTGGAATATTCTGGGTTTATCGCTCAAATGCCCTGGGTCTCTTAGATCATTCTGGAACATAAAAATAGTCTATTGCACTAGTATACTCTACAACCTTCTAGAATATAAGGCACCATGACAACGAAGGCCTACAACTCTAACAATAAACATCCGTTGTGTATACACATAGAGATAATCAATTGAATGAAGTTCAATCTGTCCTTAATAATACTTAAAAAATTAACCACACCTAAACGTATGAACACTACAAGGTTATTCTAACAATTTAAGTAATCACTCCATTGATGGTGACTGGCACATTGAAGCTCTAAAAGGCTCTGCTTTTCTATCTTATCTAATCTGTTAATTCGGTTCTAGTGGCTTCTCCACGTTGATAATTATTCTATCTCTCATTCCTTATCTATATCTTTCCTTTAATTTTTATTTTATTTAATTTTTTCTTCTCATTACTCTATTTTTTATATATATTTTACCTTACATTGTTCTTTTCCACTGTTCTTCACATTAAGGTGTCAATATTGCTCTACAATCTTTTCCTTTTTTCCTTTTTTCCCACACGTTAGTAGAGGGTTCAAATGAATATGTCGATGAAAGTTTGTTCTCTTTTTTTATTTTTTATTTTTTGTCATTTATCACAATACTTCATTACAGTAAGGGAAGGTGCAAGACCAAAAGCGACATTCTATTGCAATAGAATGGAAATGTTAGATACTATGGCAATTAGCATAGGAAGATTAAGATTACAATGCTCAGTTTGGGCAATCCGGCGGACTATGGGAGAAAGTCAATCGCGGAGGATGTGTTTTTGGAACACAGGCCTGTACGACTTTCTGGGTGAGGGGAAAATAGGGGATTTTTATTTGTATATATATATGTTTTTAAGCTCAGCTCTCAACGGGACCTCACTAATTGGATGTACATCTATTGTAGCTTCGCACTCCAGAAGCATTACCAAAAACTACACAAAAACATGCATAGATTATGGCTAGTTTGAATATAATGGTATGGAACACCGGTGGGATAAACAAACAACACAAACGCAAAAGCGTGCTCACACTGATGAAAAAAGAACATGTGGACGTGGCTCTATTAAGCGAAACGCACATTTTAGAGGAAGACATAAATACGTTAGCGGATAACATATACCATAATATTAGTCACTCTTCTTTTGTTACGAGAACTAGAGGGGTAGCCATAGTCGTCAGACGCAAATTAAATATCGAATTGAAAGGGGTATGGTCGGATGCTGAGGGGCGCATAACTATAGCTAGGATTATACACAATAACAGGAAAATTGCGTTGGCAGCGGTACAGTATATGCCCCAAATTTGTACGAAGTGGGTTTCTTCACTTCACTAACCGGAGAAATGTTAAACCATCCCGAGTACTCATATATAATAGGTGCGGATTTTAATGCCATTTGGAACCCAAGGATGGACAAAACTTACCTTACCTTTTCCAGCGAACAAAAAAATTCATCTAAAGCATTAAAAGATTGGTCAAAATCAACAGGGGTAATTGATTTATGGCGTTCACTTAATCCCATGACCCGCAAGTACTCCTGTCGTTCGGCGAGACACAACACACTATCCAGAATTGATTACGTCTTTGCATCCCCGAGAATATTTGATAAATATGAAGTGGAAATGACACCCAATGCGCTATCAGATCACTGCTACTTAATCCTGAAAGCAACATTTGGTACACTATCTTCCCGGGCCCCAAGATGGCGTTTTAATTCTATGCTGCTTAACAACAAGGAATTCATTACACAAATTAAAGAAGCTCTCACAGTATTCCTACGGGATAATGCAAACTCGGTGCAAGATCCCAGAATATTATGGATGTCGGTAAAGAGTATGATCAAGGATTTCACGGATAGATTTTCCTCCATATTGCGCAAAAATCAATGCACAAAACTGTCTGAAATGGAAACACTTTACTCAACTCTTTTTAATTCTTTAAAATACAACAACTCTACTAGACTAGAAAACCAAGTTAACATTCTAAAGACAGAGATCAAAGCAATATACAGACAAAAATCGGAATTGCAAATACGCAGCACAAGACAACAGCAGTACTTCCAAGGATCTAAACCTAGTCACCTATTAGCCATGCGACTAAGAGTTAATGCAAAATTTGCAGATATAACTGCCATTAGGAAACAACAAGCTCTAGTAACAGAACCCGAAATAATAAACGATACATTCAAAGAATTCTACTCCGATTTGTATAATTCAGAGACGACCTTTGATCAAGACAAATTAGACACATATCTTAATCAAATTACTCTCCCTAAACTTTCGGAGGACGACGCTAAACAGTTAGAAGCACCGATCACATTAGAAGAACTCAAGAAGGCCATATCCGGAATGAAAAACGGCAAGGCTCCCGGAATTGACGGTATCCCATCAGAAATGTACATTTCTTGCTGGGACATATTTGGACCCTTATTACTAAATATGATCTTATACTCAGTCAAAGAGGGAAGCTTCCATAAACACCAAAATATCGCACTCATTTCAGTTCTTCACAAAAAAGACAAAGACCCCACTGAGTGCGGTAGTTACCGACCTTTAAGCCTCCTCGGAACCGATGTCAAACTGTACTCTAAGATATTAGCCATCAGATTGCAAAAGCATATGACGTCTTTAGTTCACCCGGACCAAACAGGCTTCATAAAAGGTCGCCTGATCAATGATAACATAAGGCGAATACTGCACGTACTAGAAGCAGACAAAGAGGACACCACACCTAAGGCGATGCTATCCCTGGATGCTATGAAAGCATTTGACAGGTTGGAATGGTCGTTTCTATGGGCAGTATTAGAAAGGATGGGGTTAGGAAAAGGATTCATTGATATGATTAAAGTACTATACAAGGACCCATCGGCCAGGATTACAACAGGCACATTCATCTCCGATATCTTTCCGGTATCACGCTCAGCCAGACAGGGTTGCCCTCTTAGTCCCGGACTATTCGATCTATCATTAGAACCTTTAGCACAATTTATAAGACAATCCCAACACATAGAACCAATAGTAATCAAGGGCACACAACATAAAATTAGTTTATATGCGGACGACGTAATACTGTTCATGCAAAACCCCAACAACACATTACCGCATATACTCAAGTTGATAGAGAACTTTGGTGATTTATCGGGATTTAAAATAAATTGGCCTAAGTCGGCTTTTCTTCCTCTTAACATCAGTGCAAAAAAAGACACAACCCTCCCAGGTGCGATACCCATGGTCAAACATTTTAGATGCTTGGGAGTGGAAATATTTCCCACCATAAGACAAACGGTGAAGCACAATTACACAAAAATACAGAACAAAATCAAAGACGACCTGGACAGGTGGGCAAAACTTAAAAACTCAGTACAGGCAAGGGTATCAATAGTTAAGATGGATGTATTACCAAGAATCAATTTCTTCAGCTCAATGCTTCCGTTACCTCCTCCAGAGGGCTACTGGAAAAGATTACAAACCTCCACATACAAATTTATTTGGAATAACAAACCACCTCGCATAAAAAGATCCACCGCACAGAGAAATAAAGCAGACGGTGGCATGGCAGTTCCAGATTTTTTACAATATTTTAAGGCCTTCACATTAAGACCACTGAAGATATGGTTTGACCCCCAGGCTTTGGTATCTTGGAGAGAATTAGAAGAAAACATAGTAGCCCCACAGAGACTAAAAGACATAGCACACACTAAACTTTCAATCAAGCATTGTGAGCGAGAATTTGGCCCAATAATTACCCATGCAATCAGAACATGGCGGGAAACACAAAAGAAATATCCTAACCCTCAAGAATGGCATAATCACACTCCCATATTCAATAACAATGCACTCTTAATGCGAAAACGCCCTATAAGATTCCCTATATCTGGGAAGAGCAAGGCATACACTCATTAGGGGATATTTTTAATAACAAGGGCCTCTGTAGTTATGTCGAAATATGCACAAAGTTTAACCTCACCGAGTCCACATGGCTTTTTTACATACAGTTACGACTTTGTCTGAGGTCTCACAGTGTTCCATTACTCATACCAATTGAACACCACAGATACCACAAATCTTTCTATGAAAGAGAAACATTGGGAGGTTTTGTATCAGGTTTTTATTATCAATTACTAACGTCCTCGTATGAAACCCTTCAACTAGACACTGTCTGGAGGAGGGATATACCAGACCTGGAAAATGACTTTGATTGGCAAGGAGCCTGGGCAAATGTCCGACTTACATCAAGGAACCCGGATCATCAACAAATCAATCTGAACTATATTCACAGGACATACTTGACTCCTATAAGGCTGTGCAAAATGGGGCTTAAACAAGACTCCAAATGCTCCCAATGTACAAATGGGGACGAAGGAACATTTATGCACATGTATTGGGACTGCCCACCAGTTAAGGCATTCTGGAAAGATGTGTCCCAACAATTATCAATACTCGTATCTTGGAATATACCTGTACACCCCTCGGTATTACTATTGAATGATGTTTTTGAGTTTGCAGTGAATCCACAACTAAAGAGATTGGTTTTATCGGGTATCACAGTAGCTAAAAAACTGATCGCATCACGTTGGTTTCAACCGGAAAAAATTTGCCGAAAAGTGTGGTTTCTTACATATCTCGATGTGATATATCAAGAAATATCTACAGCAAGAATTCTGGGTCTCAATGAATCCAAAATGTCAATGTGGTTAGAAGTGGTGGAGAGAATAAAAGCTAGCTTATAATGGTAGTGTCTGGTTAGGAGTGAGGGATAATGGAGGTACTATCCAAGAGGGGGTCCGGGAGGGGGGGGTTCGAGCTGGAGCATATGTGTGTAGGGTTTTAGAAAATAGGTATTAGGGGTATATTATATACTAACATTTATATAATTGTAATTTCGCTGGATATACACTGTATACGGTTAAAATGTTATTATAGACTAATTTTGTTTTATCTTGTTTCTGTACTTGCATATATTTTAACCACCTTTACTGAAAGTTTCATTATGCATTGTGTGTTGAGTACTGACTTTTAATAATTTTTGTTTTGCAATAATAAA
Source organism: Notolepis coatsorum (assembly GCF_963971535.1). Classification (NCBI taxonomy): domain Eukaryota; kingdom Metazoa; phylum Chordata; class Actinopteri; order Aulopiformes; family Paralepididae; genus Notolepis; species Notolepis coatsorum. The sequence continues at coordinate 128,942,584 of NC_140171.1, forward strand.
AAAAATATAAAAAAAATAAAAATAAAAATTCGAAGCTTCGAATTAAAATCGAAGCTCGGCCCGAAGCTTCGATTGCCAAAAAAAGCTTCGAAGGTCAGCCCTAATGCATAGGGAGGTGTAGTCTGACGTCACTTTAGTTTCCCGTGCGGTCCACCCATATAGGGATTTATCATTGGGAAAATGTATTATCGGCTATTGTAATAATTCTGCCTCATGAACATTGGCAAGCTTTCCATTTTTGCACCAAATGAGTCCCCTTCTATCACAATTTTTTTTTGTTTAAGCATTTTTGGTTGAAATAAAGATATACGTAATAATTTTATGATTAATTGCGGATTGTTTCATGTTGAGCTATAGATTGTGGATGAATACACACAGAACGGTACACCATGCCGATGTTCATGCTTTATTTGTTTTAAACGAGACGATTTAGAAATGGGTCCATTGGAAATGCATGGCAATTTCAAGGAGGGTGGACCGCGCGGGAAACACCAATGACGTAACCACTACACCTCCCTATTACACAATACGATATTATCAAGCCCCACCCTCTTTTCTTGATCCTCCAATCACAACTGTTGCTTTCCTCAGACCCCCTGAAATATTTCCAAATGATTTTTTTTTTTTTTTGTATTTTATTTTTTTATTCTTTTTTAAAACAAACATATAAACAAACATGACAACACACGATAAGATATACAAGCATTAATTGTCAGGGCACATCCAATGAGATCACATTTTGGTTAGTTGTTTTATATAAGATATACCCATAATACCTGTTATCTAAAAAAAAACCCTACATACATATGCTCAGCTCGAAACCCCCCCTCCCGGACCCCACCTTGAGAAGTACCTCCACTATCCCTCGCACCTAACCAGACACTACCATTATAAGCTAGCTTTTATTCTCTCCACCACTTCTAACCACATTGACATTTTGGATTCATTGAGACCCAGAATTCTTGCTGTAGATATTTCATGGTAAATTACATCGAGATATGTAAGAAACCAAACTTTACGGCACATTTTTTCCGGTTGAAACCAGCGTGATGCGATCAGCTTTTTGGCTACTGTGATACCCGATAAAACCAATCTCTTTAGCTGTGGATTCACTGCAAACTCAAAAACATCATTCAACAGCAATACCGAGGGGTGTACAGGTATATTCCAAGATACGAGTTTTGATATTTGTTGGGTCACATCTTCCCAGAATGCCTTAACTGGTGAGCAGTCCCAATACATGTGCATAAATGTCCCTTCGTCCCCATTTGTACATTGGGTGCATTTGGAATCTTGTTTGAGCCCCATTCGGCACAGTCTTATAGGAGTCAAGTATGTCCTGTGAATATAGTTAAGATTGATTTGTTGATGATCCGGGTTCCTTGATGTAAGTCGGACATTTGCCCAGGCTCCTTGCCAATCAAAGTCATTTTCCAGGTCTGGTATATCCCTCCTCCAGACAGAGTCAAGTTGGAGGGTTTCATACGAGGACGTTAGTAATTGATGATAAAATTCTGAAACAAAACCTCTCGATGTCTCTCTTGAGTAGAAGAATTTGTGGTATCTGTGGTGTTCAATTGGTCTGTCTAATGGAACACCGTGAGACTTCAAACATAGCTCTAACTGTTTGTGAAAAAGCCATGTGGACTTGGTGAGATTAAATTTTTTGCGTATTTCTTTATCACTACAAAAACCCTGTTTGTTAAAAATATCCCCTAATGAGTGTATGCCTTGCTTTTCCCATATAGGGAATCTTATAGGTCGTTTTCCAATTAAGAGAGCATTGTTATTGAATAAGGGAGTATGGTTGTGCCATTCTTGTGGGTTAGGATTTTTTTTTTGTGATTCACGCCATATCCGGATCGCATGAGTAATTATGGGGCCAAATTTTCGTTCACAGTGCTTGATTGGTAGTTTAGTGTATGCTATGTCCTTCAGTCTATGTGGGGCTACTATGTTTTCTTCTATTTTCCTCCAAGATGCTAATGCTTGGGAGTCAAACCATGTTGTCAATGGACTTAATGAGTACGCCTTAAAATATAGGAAAAAATCTGGAAATGCCATGCCACCATCTGCTTTATTTCTCTGTGCGGTGGATCTTTTTATACGTGGTGGTTTGTTATTCCAAATAAATTTGTATGTGGAGGAGTGTAATCTTTTCCAGTAACCCTCTGGAGGGGGTAACGGTAGCATTGAACAGAAGAAGTTGATTTTAGGTAGTACATCCATCTTAACTATTGATATCCGTGCTTGTACTGTGTTCTTAAGTTTTGTCCATCTATCAAGGTCGTCTTTGATTTTGTTTTGGATTTTTGTGTAGTTGTGCTTCACCGTTTGTCTTATGGTAGGGAATATTTCCACTCCCAAGCATCTGAAATGTTTTACCATCGGTATCTGTCCTGGGAGGGTTGTATCTTTTTTTGCAGGGGTGTTAAGTGGAAGGAAAGCCGACTTCGGCCAATTTATCTTAAATCCCGATAAATCACCAAAGTCCTCAATCAACTTGAGCAGATGAGGCAATGTGGTGTTGGGGTTTTTCATGAACAATATTACATCGTCCGCATATAAACAAATTTTTTGTTGTGTGCCCTTGATTACGATAGGTTCTATGGATTGGGATTGTCTTATATATTGTGCTAACGGCTCTAATGATAGATTGAACAGACCGGGACTAAGAGGGCAACCTTGTCTGGCTGAGCGCGATACCGGAAAGATATCGGAGATGATTGTGCCTGTTATAATCATGGCCGATGGGTCTTTGTATAATACTTTAATCATATCGATGAATCCTTTTCCTAACCCCATCCTTTCTAGCACTGCCCACAGATACGACCATTCCAGCCTGTCAAAGGCCTTCATAGCATCCAGGGACAGTATCGCCTTAGGTATGGTATCCTCTTTGTCGGCATCAAGTACGTGCAGTATACGTCTTATGTTCTCAGTGATCAGGCGGCCTCCTATGAAGCCAGTTTGGTCCGGGTGAACTAAAGACGTCATATGCTTTTGTAATCTGATGGCTAATACCTTAGAGTACAGTTTGATATCTGTTCCGAGGAGGCTTACAGGTCTATAACTACCGCACTCGTTGGGGTCTTTGTCTTTTTTAAGGAGGACTGTTATGAGTGCAATATTGTCGGTTTTATGGAAGTTCCCCTCTTTGACTGAGTATAAGATCATATTTAGTAATAAGGGGCCAATTATGTCCCAACAAGAAAGGTACATTTCTGATGGGAAACCGTCTCTTCCTGGAGCCTTACCACTTTTCATTGCGGTTATGGCCATCTTGAGTTCCTCTAGTGTGATCGGTATTTCTAACTGTTTAGCGTCATCCTCTGAGAGTTTAGGGAGAATAATTTGATTAAGAAATGTGTCCATTTTGTTTTGATCGAAGGTCATTTCTGATTTATATAAATCGGAGTAGAATACTTTGAATGTATCGTTTATTTTTACCGGATCTGTTACAAGTACTTGTTGTGCTCTAATGGTAGTTATATCTGCAAATGTTGCATTAATTCTTAATCGCATGGCTAATAGGTGGCTGGGTTTGGAACCATGGGAGTACTGCTGTTGTCTTGTGCTGCGTATTTGTATTTCCGATTGTTGTCTGTATATGTCATTGATCTCTATTTTTAGTACGTTAACTTGATTTTCTAGTCGAGTTGAGTTGTTGTATTTCAGAGAATTAAATAACGTTGAGTAAAGCGTTTCCAGCTCATCCAGTTTTGTGTTTTGATTCTTGCGCATTTTGGAGGAAAAGCTATCCGTGAAGTCTTTGATCATTCCCTTTACCGACATCCATATTATTCTGGGGTCTTGCACCGAGTTTACATTCTCCCGTTGGAATACTATAAGAGCTTCTTTGAGTTGTGTAATGAATTCCTTGTTGTTAAGCAGCAACGAGTTAAATCGCCATCTTGGGGCTCGGGAGGATAGTATACCAAATGTACCTTTAAGAAGTAAATAACAGTGATCTGATAGTGCGTTGGGTATCATTTCCACTTCATAATTATCAAATAGTTTCTGTGATGCAAAGACATAATCTATTCTGGATAGTGTCTTATGTCTCGCAGATCGACAAGAGTACTTTCGGGTCGTGGGGTTAAGTAACCGCCATAAGTCCTTTACACCTGTAATCTTTGACCAATCCTTTAATGCCTTCGATGAATTCTTTTGTTCGCTGGAAAAGGCGAGGTAAGATTTGTCTATCCTTGGGTTCCAGATGGCATTAAAATCCGCTCCTATTATAAATGAGTAATCGGGAATGTCTAACATTGCATTGGTTAGTGTAGTGAAGAAATCTTCTTCGTACAAATTTGGGGCGTATACCGCTATCAACGCTATTTTCCTGTTCTTATGTTCAATCTTAGCTATAGTTATCCGACCTTCTACATCAGACCATACTCCCTTTAGTACAATATTCAACTTACGTTTAACGACTATTGCTACACCCCGAGTTCTCGTACCAATAGAGGAGTGACTGATATTATGGTATATGTTGTCCGCTAATTTACCTATGTCTTTCCCTAGAATGTGTGTTTCGCTTAGCAGAGCAATGTCCACATGTTCTTTTTTCATCAGTGTGAGCACGCTTTTGCGTTTAAGTTGGTTATTTATTCCCCCGGTGTTCCATATCATTATATTCAAACTAGCCATAGTCTATACATGTTGCATTGTAATTTTTGGTAATGCTTCTAGAGTGCGAGGCAATACTAGATATACATCCCACTAGTGAGGTCCCGTTGAGAGCCGAGCTTAAAAACATACATATATACAAATAAAAATCCCCTACCCTTCCCTCCCACCGAGAGTCGTACAGGATTGTGTTCCATGAACACAACCTTTGCGTATGACTCTCTCCCTTGCACCACCGGATATCCCAGAATGATCCAATTATCCTTAACATTCCTATGTATACCATAGGATCTAACACTCTAAATTCTACCATAAGTAGAATGTCGACTGTGGCTTGGCCACTTACCCGTAAAAAATAAATAAATAAAAATTTAAATGAGATAAACTAAAAATAAAGACCAAAAATAAGCTTCAATTGTCATGCCTTAATCACTTACATTTTATATGAACTTGTAATTTATAGTAATTTATAGTAACCCATGAATAATATGAAGGTATTGAACTGAAGAGAGAGCCTCAATAAATCAGAGAGAGCGGATGAAAAAGAAAGAAAAAAAAAAAAAAAAAAAAAAAACAAGTAAAAGGAAGAGAACATTAACTTAGATCTTAAAAGAGCATTGCTATGCTTAAACATCTAAAGTATTAATTGGAGAAGTAGTGAAATTATTTCCCATTAATAAAAAAACAATTTTTAAATACGTATATGCAGCATTTCCCCCGACCGGGGTGGGCGATGATCGTTGTGTAGAGTGATCTTTCAGCCGGCCGGCTATGATGGCTCTGTGGTTTTGCATCTAGATAGCTGTTGATTATTCCCCCGAGGGGCTTCTGGTAGAATGAATGACCACGTATTGCTGATATTCCAGAATGCTCCATATATCAAAGAATGCTTCGATGTTCTAGATTATTCCAATATGTCATTTTTACATTGTCTGAATGTTCCAGTATGTTCTGGAGTGTTCCAATCTTAAATCCAATATGTCCGCAATAATATACACGTCGGGGAAAGCATTCAAAAACTCTGAGCACGTAGGTCCAAATGATTTTTTGTGGATATTATAATAGTTATTCCTACCTTCTCTGATAGGTCTCGCTATGACCAGAATGCCCCTCTCCGCCTCCCTCTCTTAGTATTTCCAGATAATTTTTAAAGGCTAGTTTGTCGTCCCTATCTTCTCCTCCGGTGGATTTATGCCGTGGTAGGTCACAATGTGGTCAACTTCAGTGGCTTCAGGGGAAAAGAAAGTACCGGATTTGGTGATAACGTGACGTCCATAATCTGTGAGGCGTTATATTGAATGCATGTGTTTATGTAACCCCCGTACAGTAAGTTGTGGATCCTGGTGATGTACAGAATAAAGAAGATGGCTACTAGCAGCCGAGGGGGCTTTGAGTTGATGGACCATGGATGCCTTCATCTGCAGACCAGTCCTCTTTGTTCATCGAGCCTAGTGCTGCCCGTGGTCGCAGTCGCAAGTCTTTCTCTGCTGTATTGTAGATTGAAAGCGGGGCATGGAACAAGGTTTATCAGGGTATCCGCAGGGTATTAAAAAGTCTTAAAAGATATTAAATTCATTAGATATAATATTGCATATTACACAGAGGTGTTTGGCCAAATTTGTATTTAGATTTAGACAATTGGCTAAAAGGGGGCATGATAATGGGAGTCACTTGTAAAAAGGTTGCAGCTATTGCAAACTATGTGTTTCTTTGAGCAGAAGACATAATTACCACATATCTCGCATATATTGGATTGGTTTTTACTAACTTTAATATACTTGTCTTGAAGTGTGCACTGTGCAGCTGTAATATGTAGAAGAATACGAATATCGGATCGGGACAATATATTGATTGATTCGGATCGGGATCAGGGACAAAAAGACTAGATCTGGACATCCCTAGTTATTTACCTTTTAGAGCTTTGTGACCCAGTTAAAAACTTGAGGTAGAGAGAGAGGCCTCAAAATACCTCGTTCCCACCTCAGATCTCTGCTTCTTCCTGAGGCGGACTCTGTTATCTGTGACAGCGCACACACACGCACACACACACGCACGCACGCACGCACGCACGCACGCACGCACGCACACACACACACACACACACACACACACACACACACACACACACACACACACACACACACACACACACACACACACACACACACACACACACACACACACACACACACACACACACACACACACACACACACACACACACACACACACACACACACACACACACACACACACACACACACACACACACACACACACACACACACACACACACACACACACACACACACACACACACACACACACACACACACACACAAACACACACACACACACACGGTAGTGTGTACTGCACGCCGGTCCTCCAACTGGTCCCTGTACGCGTCAGACCACAATGCTGCACTGCTGTTTTTTGTTTGTTACTGTAATTGCACTGCATTCTCCTTTCGACTCACTCCCTGCCAAGCATCCCTTATCTCCTCTTTACTTCCAGTCCTCTCAGCTAGTAATCCTACCATGTTAACCCTTTCACTACCACACTACAGAAGGTTAACCCTTTCACTACCACACTACAGACAGGTAGTGTGGTAGTGCAAGGGTTAACCTTCTGTAGTGTGGTTGTGAAAGGGTTAACCCTTTGTCGCGTGGCAGTGAAAGGGCCTTCTGTATTGTCGCAGTGAAAGGGTTAACCATTTGATAGTGTGGTAGTGAAAGGGTTAAAATGCTGCAGTATACTGCGGGGAGGGGGGGGTTGAGGTCTTCTTGCTAAGTACCGCCTGGAACCTTTTCAACTGTGTTAGAGTTCTCCTCATTTGACCACAGGTTCGTTCCCTTGGCAGTCTACTTTGCTGGAGTGTATGAATAGTGGAATTAATATGCCCCATGTGGGGAGGCAGACGCATGATAATTCCTGAATACAGTAAATCCCCCATACTCAAATAGTTTCCACTATTTAAGGGAGCGCAGTGTCAGACCGTTCCGCGTTGTATCCGTCCATCGACATCTATTTTGGACAGGGCTGAAGACACACAGGTCCATCTCTCCACCAGATCTGTATCCATTTTGACAGTTCACATTTGTTTGAACTCAGTGAGTAATGCATTGCATTCTCGTTGTTTTGTTTAGGGAAGCAGAGCCATAGCTTAGGGCTGGACGGTATGGTCTAAAATGTATATCACGGTATAATTTGAAGCATAGACGGTAACGGTATATCACGCCACGGTATATTCATTTATCTTAAAATGTCTATATAAATGCTTCTGACACTGGTATGGCAGCTATTACTATACTCTTGTATTACTAGGACATATTTCACATAGGTATTTTAAGAACATTTATTGTGCAAAACTGCAATAGAAAAATGCAAAACCTTTTCTCAAGTTACATTCATCTATGAAAAACACTTTTTTTCATGAAATACAATAAAATCAAGGGTGTTACGTACCCCAGTAAGGAGACGCAACACAAGGCCACAGACAGGGTAGTGACACAAAACCCAAGAAACAATTTGCAAAATAATAGTATTTATTTGTATACAAAAACTCAGCAACATAGAGATCAAGGAGGACTACCAGTGGCACCAAATGAAATATCAAAAGGAAATGAAAGCCCACACCCCCTTACAGGCGCGGACGCCCAAAAGTACAGGTGGCAGTGCTCACTTCTAAGGCTGGTGTCTTTAACAGCAGGTCACCTACGTGATGCAAAAATGTAGACCCCAGGGTATCTTCCTGTCCTCAATGTCCCTGTGTGCGAAAACAAAAGATTAATACAAAAGAAAGACAATCACCATAGGCTGGGTGAATAGGGAATAAACAAATATCCAAAGGTTAAGGTTAACAGAAATGTGCAACAATAAGGAACACAAAAGATACTATGCTATAGTATAGACAACCAGAGCTTTGACCAGCTCTCACACAATACCAGCTCACACAGAGCTTTGACTAGCTCTCACACAAAACTACCTAAGAGCCTCAGCTCTTTACCAAAACACACAAAGAGCCATGGCTCTATAGCAAACGACATAGAGAGCTCTACCACAAAGACACAGAATATAGTTACCACAACCAATGAACCAGAGAGCTAACTAACACTCCACAAAATGGGATATATAAAGGGAGAGTGGATGTTGATTGCAGATCAGCTTCACCTGCCGTTGCACTGGGGTGAGTTGCTGATTGACCAGCTGGCTGCTGGTGCTGCAACTGGGAGACACCTGAGAATGGGATATGTTACACAGGAGGGAGACAAAAACAGAACAACCAAAACATGCCTATATACACACACACACAACAGATAACATACATTACTCCTTCTATATACATACATAAGGACAGGGTCCGTAACAAAGGGGCACAAAGTGAAAATAAAAACTACAGCAGGACAGGTGGTTTCTTTCCCTCAAACAACTCAAACACAATAAAACTCCAACATAACTTAACTTTAGTGTACATGTTTGACAACGTAGAGAGAGAGAGAGAGAGAGAGAGAGAGAGAGAGAGAGATATGTGATGTAATAGGTTTGAGTTTGAGGTTTGAGCATCCTAAGTTGCCGTAGTTGATGATGTCACACCAGGATGTCATTGTCAACACACAGAGTTGGAAACGGGAGCAGCCCGATCGATAAAGAGATAAAGAAACTAATAGCCAATAAATGTGAAGTTATCTTTGAACCTCTGTTGTCAAGCCTCGTCAATATAACCCCAATATAACGTTAGCTTAGCGGCCAACGTTAGCCAAATTGAAATGCCCAAACTATATGGCAAGGTCCGTGAGCAAGTGGAGAAAAACTCCGTACAATTAAACACTATGCAACAACCACTGCAAACGTCGAGTGAATCGTCAAGTAACGTTAACGTCATTGCTACTGCTGTGACAAGCTGCTCTAGTCTACCGGTCACAAGGTAGATCTAACCCTAACTAACCATACTGTCATGCACTTGTCCTAATAAACTAACCTACACTGTAGCACTCAACACTTTGATGAACATTGTTACTCAGCTGATAGAGTTGTGCTCTTCCTGATGGCTTGTCGTACAGAACTTGTAAGTCGCTTTGGATAAAAGCGTCAGCTAAATGACTAAATGTAAAATGTAAATGTATGAAGGTATAGTCAAAATCCATACCGTAGTGCAAATTCATACCGAGGTCTAAGCACTAGATATGGCTGGGTAGTGTAGAGGTCTAAACACTAGATATGGCTGGGTAGTGTAGAGGTCTAAGCACTAGATATGGCTGGGTAGTGTAGAGGTCTCTAAACACTAGATATGGCTGGGTAGTGTAGAGGTCTAAACACTAGATATGGCTGGGTAGTGTAGAGGTCTCTAAACACTAGATATGGCTGGGTAGTGTAGAGGTCTAAGCACTAGATATGGCTGGGTAGTGTAGAGGTCTAAGCACTAGATATGGCTGGGTAGTGTAGAGGTCTAAGCACTAGATATGGCTGGGTAGTGTAGAGGTCTAAACACTAGATATGGCTGGGTAGTGTAGAGGTCTAAACACTAGATATGGCTGGGTAGTGTAGAGGTCTAATCACTAGATATGGCTGGGTAGTGTAGAGGTCTAAGCACTAGATATGGCTGGGTAGTGTAGAGGTCTAAACACTAGATATGGCTGGGTAGTGTAGAGGTCTAAGCACTAGATATGGCTGGGTAGTGTAGAGGTCTAAACACTAGATATGGCTGGGTAGTGTAGAGGTCTAAACACTAGATATGGCTGGGTAGTGTAGAGGTCTAAGCACTAGATATGGCTGGGTAGTGTAGAGGTCTAAGCACTAGATATGGCTGGGTAGTGTAGAGGAGAATTCTTTCTTCAGCACATTGCTTTTGGGATGACAGACAGACAGACGGCTCAGCTTCACTTCCATCTCTCCGCGTTGGCGTCTCACCTCTCGTCTCATCCATCCCAAGTATACCCCCTGGGGGCCCCCATCAAGGCCGGCTGGCAAGCTGAGTCATCCCTCACCCCGGCGCTGACTGAGCCCCACACCGGGGCCAGAGGCACCGATCTGTCTGCCTGGCTCAGTGCCCACTGCGGGGGGCCCGGGTAAAGGGACGTCCCTGCTGGTATATACGGCATGCTCAATTTGATGCTAGCACAGGGCTCCAGACTACCATAATTTTCGCACTATAAGCCGCACCTGAATATAAGCCGCAGCAGCTAAATTGAATGATGTGTACATATATAAGCCGCACTGGACTATAAGCCGCAGGTGTTTTAATGTTTAATTACCATATGTAATTAGCATTGGGACACAATACTGTCGGACAAATAACAAGAATTAACTCATTTACAAGTTGTATTAAGTTTAGCAAATAAGGGAACAGATAAATAACATTTCAATGCAGTCAAAAAAGCAATATTTCGGGCGGTCAGGTGGCGTAGCGGAGATTGCGTTTAATGCGTTCGTCACCAACGCCGGAGATGCTGGATTCGCATGTTCGAATCCAGCTCCCGGCGTTGTCACCAGCTTGGCTGGCCGGTCACACTAATACAATTGGCAGTATTAGAGGGTGGGAAAGCTGGCGGGTGGGAATCTGGCATTGTGGACAGCGATGCCTACAGGTCAGGTCTCGGCGCTTGCTAAGCGGGGCAGGACTTGGTGGAGATAGCGTGCCCTCCCACGCGTTACGCTTCACCAATGAGAGCCCTCGCTGCCAAGTGAAAAAGACGTCACTGGCTGTCGGGGCACGTCTCGGGGGAAGCGTGCGATCGACTCGGGACGCCCTTGTACCGACTCGTAGGAGAACATGCATACAGCGCCAGGTAGGGGAGGGGGGGGGGAATTGGCACAATGACTAATTGGGACGGGGAGAAAATCAGAGAAAAATCAGAAACAGAAATATTTCGATTTTTACATTTTCGGGTTTGGTCACGTCGAGTCACATATAAGCCGCACCGTTATATAAGCCGCAGGGTCGAAAAATGGGGGAAAAGGCGCAGCTTATAGTCCGAAAATAACTTTTTACATTGGTTGCACCAGTGCGCCTAACTTTTTCATTTAGGTGCACCAGCACATAATTTAGGTGCACCCAAAATTTTCCACTGTGCCTTTTGCCGCTGCAATAATACATTTTAAGCGTTACCTTTACCATTACTTCGCAAAGTCCAATCCTTCACCTTTTTATGTCTATTTTAACACATTCAGCTCAGCTTCAGTTAGAGCTGTCCCAAGCCTGTTTTTGGGATTCGAACATTCGCCAGGGTTTTCCGAACGGATGTTCGAACCATCGTTTTTAATCATGCAAACAATTGGCTCCTAAATAGGGAGGTGTAGTCTGACGTCACTTTGGACCGCCTGCGAGGTCCACCCGGGAAAATGGATTATCGGCTATTGTAACAATTCTACCTCATGAACATTTGGAAAGCTTTCCATTTTTGCACAAAATGAGTTCCCTTCTATCACTAGCATTATTTGTTAAGCATTTTTGGTTGAAATAAAATGCGAATATTTTCATGTTGAGCTATAGATTGTGGATGAATACGCACAGAAAGGTACACCATGCAAATGTTGATGCTTTATTTGTTCTAAACGAGACGATTTAGAAATGGGCAATGGGCAAATACATTGTGTTTTCAAGATGGTGGACCGGCCGGAAACAGCAATCATGTAATCACTACACCTCCCTATACTAATAGTCTTTCGGGTATTTTATTTTGAAAAATGGCCACTTCCGCCCGTGCCTCAACCCAGCGTACTGTCGAGTCTTGACTAGCAAAGTTTAGGCACATAGCGCACATTTCTGTGGTTGAGTAGTAGTAACTACTTACTGGTCACGGGAGGCTTGAATAACGTTTGAATGATAATCCATTTTGTGAATACATTTGTTGAAACAGCTTTGTTGGCCGACGGCTCCTGCTATCTTAACGTTAGCTAAAGCTAAAGGGCTGTGCCCTAACGTTACATAGCTTAATTAACGTGTATAACATATAGGGCTGCAACTAATGACTAATTTGGTAGTCGACTAATCTGTCGATTATTTTTTCGATTAGTCGACTAATCGAAAACCAATTATGTAAACAAAAAAAACCATTTTTTTTTTTTTTTTATAAAACTACCTATCTTTGTGAAAGTGGCTTCTCAGCTCTGGTCCAGCTGAAGACAGAGCAGAGGAACAGATTGGACATTGAGCATGACCTCAGAGTTGCTTGTCTACCATCACCCCAGACTTTGAGACTCTTGTCAGGACCAAACAACAACATCATAACATGATGATCCCATAGCAAATTAAAATAATGACTCATGAAACATTTGAATTTGGATCTTAAGCCACTTTAAATGAAAATGTATTTGAAGAACAATACAGCAATCACTCATAACAAGATAAATAAATTAAATAATACAAATTAAAGTGGAAGTGTACTTTAAATAACTAAAAAAATAATAATAAAAAAGAAAAATAACTAGCAGCATCTGCCCCCAGCACCGCAGCTGATGGGGCTGTAACTTGGTCCAGGACCAGGAGGGTGACGTGGAACAGCTGTAAGGGGAGAGGGGGATGAGTCAGATCAGACAGACTTCTAGGTCTTTTGTTTGCTGTGTGTGAGAGGAGTCCGTGTGTGTATGTGTGTATGTGTGTGTGTCTTACTCTGATCGCTGTGTGAGTGAGAGGAGTGTGTGTACTGTGTAATTTGTGTGTGTGTCTTACTCTGATCGCTGTGTGAGTGAGAGGTGTGTACTGTGTAATTTGTGTATGTGTGTGTGTCTTACTCTGATCGCTGTGTGTGAGTGAGAGGAGTGTGAATGTGTGTGTGTCTTACTCTGATTGCTGTGTGTGAGAGAGAGGAGTGTGAATGTGTGTGTGTCTTACTCTGATCGCTGTGTGTGAGTGAGAGGAGTGTGTATGTGTGTGTGTCTTACTCTGATCGCTGTGTGTGAGTGAGAGGAGTGTGTATGTGTGTGTCTTACTCTGATCGCTGTGTGTGAGTGAGAGGAGTGCGTGTGTAATGTATTGTGTGTCTAGTCTGATCATCATCTCCTGCAGGGGAACAATGTTTTCAATGTCCAAAATTCGCTATGGGATCATCATGTTATGATGTTGTCTGGAACCCTGAGAAGCCACTCTCACAAAGATAGGTAGTGCACAAAAAAAAAAAATAAAAAATTAAATAATTTTTTTTTTTTTTTTATTACTAATCGACGCAACAATTTCTCGTCGTCGATTATGTCGACTAATCGTTGCAGCCCTAATAACATACCTGTGTAACGTTAAGCAGCTTGTGTTCCGCTGGGAAAGCATCACTGCATACACTTTGTTTAATCCAAACGTCCATTCGGAAACGTTGTATTATGAAACCAGTATGAGACGCTGTGCTTTTTTTATCGTTTCAATGCTTACATGGCTATTTTGTTTATCCCGTCATTCAGCGAATAATAATGGCAGGGTGATGATCAGAGCCAATCAGAGGCAGATCTGGTCTTTCCATAATGCACATGTTATAGCCAATCAAAGGCAGAGATATATATTTTTTAGAACGCACATGGCCACGGGGGAAAAGACGCTAAACACACTAGGGGTGTAACGGTACGTGTATTCGTCCCGCAAATTTACAGTACGGCCGTCACGGTGCGGTACATGCAGCCTACGACGAATACGCCTCAGCGCAAACACACCAGCACCAACACAAACACACGCCGCGCGTCGCCAACACACACACACACACGGCGCGCGTCGCCAACACACACACGGCGCGCGTCGCCAACACACACACACGCCGCGCGTCGCCAACACACACACACGCCGCGCGTCGCCAACACACACACACACGCCGCGCGTCGCCAACACACACACACGCCGCGCGTCGCCAACACACACACACACGCCGCGCATCGCCAACACACAACAAACAAACAACAACAACATTCTCCCCCTGTACGAGGCTAACTTCTACGCTACACTTACTAGAACAATGTTAAACTTTCCTGAATACTCATTTATAATTGGCGCGGATTCTAATGCTATTTGGGATCCCGGGATGGATAAATCTTATCACACCTTTTCCAATGACCAGAACAATTCATCTAATGCGTTAAAGGATTGGTCTAAGAATACAGGTGTAAATGACCTATGGCGATCACTCAACCCGACGACCCGGAAGTACTCTTGTCGATCTGCAAGTCATAACACATTTTCCAGAATAGATTATGTTTTTGCATCCCCTAGACTATTTGATAACTATGACGTGGAAATGGTACCCAATGCATTATCAGATCACTGTTATTTACTCCTAAAAGGATCATTTGGTATACTGTCATCCCGAGCCCAAAGATGGCGATTTAACTCGATATTTCTGAAAAACAAGGAATTCATTACACAATTCAAAGAAGCTCTTGTTGTATTCCTACTGGAGAATGCGAAATCGGTACAGGACCCCAGAATATTATGGATGTCGGTAAAGGGATTTATCAAGGATTTTACCGGGAACTTTTCCTCCAAAATACGCAAGAATCGTTGTTCAAAACTGGCAGAGCTGGAAACGCTTTACTCTACGCTATTTTCCTCTTTACAATACAACTACTCGGTTCGATTGGAATCTCAAATTAATGTGTTAAAAAAAGAGATTAATGCCATTTTTAAACAACAATCTTAAGTTCAAATACGTAGCACAAGACAACAGCATTACTTTCATGGTTCTAAACCAAGTCACCTACTAGCTATGCAGTTACGAGCCAACGCAAAATTTGCAGATATAACTACTATTAAGGCACAGCAAGGACTTGTTACAGACCCTAAAAAAATCAACGAGACATTCAAAGAGTTCTACTCCAACTTGTATAAATCAGAAATGGCCTTTGATCAAAACAAAATGGACATATATCTTAATCAAATTAACCTTCCTAAACTATCAGAGGATGACGCAAAACAGTTAGAAACACCCATCACACTAGATGAACTTAGGGAGGCCATATCTGAAATGCAAAGTGGTAGGGCTCCTGGAAGGGACGGTATCCCACCAGAAATGTACCTCTCATGCTGGGATGTAATTGGACCCCTATTACTTAATATGATTCTATATTCAATCAAGGAGGGGAACTTCCATAAGATCGACAATATTGCACTCATAACAGTCCTCCTTAAAAAAGACAAAGACCCCACCGATTGCGGTAGTTATAGACCCTTAAGCCTCCTCGGAACCGATATCAAGCTGTATTCCAAGGTATTAGCCATCAGACTTCAAAAGCATATGACGTCTTTAGTTCATCCTGATCAGACTGGCTTCATTAGAGGCCGCTTGATCACGGATAATATAAGACGGTTACTACATGTGCTAGATGCCAGCAAGGATGACAACATACCTATAGCGATGCTGTCCCTGGATGCGATGAAAGCCTTTGATGAATGGTCTTATTTATGGGCAGTATTAGAAAGGATGGGGTTAGGAAAAGGTTTCATTGATATGAGATGAGATGAGATGAGATGAGATATTACTTTATTAATCCCCTTGGGGAAATTCCAATGACACACACATACAGCTCAACGTCTCATTAATAATAACAACATCACAGGGCGGCTACATGGCGTAGTGGGCAAGGCACTCGCCACGAATGCAGAGACGCTGGGATCGCCTGTTCGATCCCAGCGCTCCACATTGCTTTCAGTTTAGCTGGTCGTTCACAGTAATACACATTGGCCGTATTACGGGGAGGGAAACTGAAGGGTGGGGAATCGGGCGTTGTGGACAGCGACTCCTACAGGTCGGTTGGTGCGCCTGCGCAGTAGAATCAGGAAGTGTCGGGGGCAGCGTGAGCCTCCCACGCGTTACTCCTCGCCACTGAGAGATCGAGCTGCGCAGGTGAAAAGATGCGACTGCTGTTACCTCAAGTACCGGAGGGGACTTGTGCTATGTATGACTTAGTCCACATTGCAGCCGGCTTGTGGGAGGCAAGAAACAACGTTCGTGACAGGGGAGGGTTGAATTGGATGATACGAAATTGGGATGGGAGAAAAATATAGAAAATGGGAGAAAAAGTGGATAAAAAAATAATAATAACAACATCACAATCATTAAATTTTTACAGTAACAACGGCACAGCATAAATTCAACAGACATGTACATTTGTTGACACACGTCATCTACAGAAGGCCTGAGACGCCATATGCGATAGTCGGCAGCAACAACACTAAGTAGTAAAACAAGGAGTCGTCGCGCCAGGTGGCAGGAGGGAGGGAGGGATGTACTGTAGGGAGGGGCGGGATAGGGGGAGGCTGGGGGACAGGACTTGGGTTATGATTAAAGTATTATACAAAGACCCATCGACCATGATTACAACAGGTATAATCACCTCCGAAATCTTTCCGGTATCGCGCTCCTCCAGACAGGGTTGCCCTCTTAGTCCCGGACTATTTGCTTTATCATTAGAGCCTTTAGCACAATATATAAGACAATCCCAATCTATAGAACCAATCGCAATTAAGGGCACACAACATCATATTAGTTTATATGCGGATGACATAATATTGTTCATGCAAAACCCTAACACCTCAATGCCTCATTTTCTCAAGTTGATTGATGACTTTGGCAATCTATCGGGATTTAGGATAAATTGGCCAAAGTCGGCTTTCCTTCCACTTAATGCCCCTGCAAAGAATATACTCCTTCCAGAAAAAATACCAATGGTTAAACACTTCAGATGTTTAGGAGTTGAAGTATTCCCTACTATAAGCCAAACGGTGAAGTACAATTACATAAAATTCCAAGATAAGATCAAATACGACTTTGACAGGTGGTCCAAACTTAAAAATTCAGTACAGGCACGGGTATCAATAGTTAAGATGGATGTTTTACCTAGAATCAACTTCATTAGCTCAATGTTACCGTTACCCCCTCCAGATGGTTACTGGAAAAAATTACACTCCACCGCATACACATTTATTTGGAATAACAAACCTCCACGTATAAAAAGATCCACCGAGAAATAAAGCCGACGGAGGTATGGCATTTCCAGATTTTTACCACTATTTTAAAGCGTACTCTTTAAGACCACTGACAACCTGGTTTGATTCCCAAGCATCTGTATCCTGGAGAAACTTAGAAGTAAATATAGTAGCACCACATAGACTGCAGGACATAGTATACACCATATTATCAATTAAGCAATGCGAATTGAAATTTGGCCCCCTTATTACTGATGTGATCCGAATATGGCGTGAAACACAAAAAAAATATTCTAACCACCATTTAATGGCATAGTCATACTCCCCTATTCAATAACAATGCACTCCTGATTGGAAAACGACCTATAAGATACCATAAATGGGAAAAGCAGGGCATACACACATTAGGAGATGTTTTCAACAAACGGGGTTTTTGTAGCTATAAAGACATACATACAAAATTTAATCTCACCAGTTCCACATATTATTTTTACGCACGGTTATTGGTTTGTTTGAAGGCTCATGGAGTCCCATTAAG
The DNA here is from genome assembly GCF_963971535.1 of Notolepis coatsorum. NCBI lineage: Eukaryota > Metazoa > Chordata > Actinopteri > Aulopiformes > Paralepididae > Notolepis > Notolepis coatsorum. Next base: position 128,960,650 of record NC_140171.1, read on the forward strand.
GATACCAATTGAGCACCATAGATTTCACAAATTCTTCTATGAAAGAGAGACATCGAGAGGTTTCGTATCTGATTTTTATCATCACTTACTAACGTCCTCGTATGGAATCCTCCCCCTAGACTCAGTCTGGAGGAGGGATATACCAGACTTGGAAATAAATTTTGATTGGCAAGAAGTCTGGGCAAACGTTCGAATTGCGTCACGTAACCCGGACCATCAACAAATTAATCTTAATTATATTCATAGGACATACCTGACTCCTATAAGATTGAACAGAATGGGACTTAAACAAGACTCCAGATGTTCCTTATGTACAAATGGGGATGAGGGCACATTTATGCACATGTATTGGGATTGCCCACCAGTTAAGATATTCTGGAAAGAAGTGGCCCAGCAATTATCAAAATTCTTATTTCTGAACATACCTGTACACCCCTCTGTATTGCTGTTGAATGATGTTTTTCAGTATGCAGCCCCTATACAGCTAAAGAGATTAGTTTTATCTGGTCTCACAGCGGCTAAAAAGCTGATAGCATCACGATGGTTTCAACCGGAAAAAATGTGTCGGAAGGTATGGGTTCTTACATATCTCGATGTGATCTATCTAGAAATATCTACAGCAAGAATTTTGGGTGTCAGTGAAGCCAAAATTGCAATCTGGTTAGAAGTGGTGGAGAGAATAAAAGCTAGCATATGAATTGTAGTGCCTGGTTAGGAACGAATGATAATGGATGGATTATCCAAGTGGGGGTCCGGGGGGGGTGAGCGAGTGAGAGCATATGTATGTAGGGTATTAGATAGCAAGTATTAGGTGTATATCTCGTATACTACATTTATTTAAATGGCGATTTCATTGGATGTTTACTGTTAATGCTTGTATGTCTAATTCTATGTTATGTTTAAAAAATTATTAAAAAAGAAAATACAAAAAAAAAGAAAAAAAATAAAGGTTGGTGACCACTGCTCTAAGGTTTCTCTGTGGTTTTTAGTTGTTTCTGCTGGCCTGTGTGGAGTGTGGCCAAGTTGCAGCATATGAGAGTAGCAGAAGGATCTACATACACATCCCAAAAGTCACAGCAGAGTCTCTCCCTCACAGTTTATACACACTTTCAGTAGACACATTTGACCTAGTATCATTTGACTGGTAATTAAATCTTTATGTATAGACCACCGCAACACTTCCGGTATTCTGAAATCATGGGAGAGAGAGCGGGGGGAGAAAATGACAATATGCATGCCACTCCCCCAGTCACGTCGCCATTGTTTCCGGTTCAGCGACTGGGTTAGCAGGCTCTGCCCCCACAGCCCACTGCCCTGGACAGACAGCATCATTAGAGGAATGTGGCTTTGCAGTCCAGCCAGGCAGAGAGATCAGCAGAGGAAGAGAGAGAGAGGTGGACAGAAGAGGGGATGAGGAGCATAAAGGAGGGCGGGGCCAGACGCCACGTGACAGAAGGGAGGAGTGACAGAGGAGAGAGAGAGAGAGAGAGAGATAGAGAGAGGTGGATGAAGGCCTGGGGTGCTGTCAGACAAGGAGAAGAGATCAGAAAGAGATACCCCGCTCTTCTTTACTTAATGGACTGTTCTGGATTGCAGCAGATATGCCAGACATTACAAACGTGCATTGTGTTATATTATTATCATCGATAGAGAGCAGAACCTCACCTCTATTTTATTTATTCATATTTTATCTTGTTCTTACCTTTTATTCTTATATTTTTCTTCTTTGATATTTTTTATTGTCATTTCAAGGAACACATATCTTATCATCAGGCTGCTGTCTTGAATAAAACTGATCCAAATGCAGCATTCATTAAATCTCCTTGTATTCCATGTTTGGGAACTTTGATACTGTAAACCCACATGTAGCCGACAGGGTCATCTATATACTGTAAACCCACATGTAGCCGACAGGGTCATCTATATACTGTAAACCCACATGTAGCCGACAGGGTCATCTATATACTGTAAACCCACATGTAGCCGACAGGGTCATCTATATACTGTAAACCCACATGTAGCCGACAGGGTCATCTATATACTGTAAACCCACATGTAGCCGACAGGGTCATCTATATACTGTAAACCCACATGTAGCCGACAGGGTCATCTATATACTGTAAACCCACATGTAGCCGACAGGGTCATCTATATACTGTAAACCCACATGTAGCCGACAGGGTCATCTATAAGGGTCACCCTGAGTCTCTGTGCTGTGGAAGGAAGCTCAGTATCGAGGTGGAGGAAGGAAGCTCAGTATCGAGGTGGAGGGTGGAGGAAGGAAGCTCAGTATCGAGGTGGAGGAAGGAAGCTCAGTATCGAGGTGGAGGAAGGAAGCTCAGTATCGAGGTGGAGGAAGGAAGCTCAGTATCGAGGTGGAGGGTGGAGGAAGGAAGCTCAGTATCGAGGTGGGGGGTGGAGGAAGGAAGCTCAGTATCGAGGTGGGGGGTGGAGGAAGGAAGCTCAGTATCGAGGTGGGGGGTGGAGGAAGGAAGCTCAGTATCGAGGTGGGGGGTGGAGGAAGGAAGCTCAGTATCGAGGTGGGGGGTGGAGGAAGGAAGCTCAGTATCGAGGTGGAGGGTGGAGGAAGGAAGCTCAGTATCGAGGTGGAGGAAGGAAGCTCAGTATCGAGGTGGGGGGTGGAGGAAGGAAGCTCAGTATCGAGGTGGGGGGTGGAGGAAGGAAGCTCAGTATCGAGGTGGGGGGTGGAGGCACGGAAGAGGAGGGTGGATGGAGTGCAGGAGGAATCTCGAGATAGGTGACTTTGGCAGCTTGCCAGAAAAAACTGCAGTCTCGCTCTCAGCCTTGGGTTTCTGTGTTCATCTGTGGGTCTGTAATCGGCACCGCATGGCATGCTTTTAGGCAAGAAGGAAAACTGTTACACATTGAGGTAAACGTTCACATGATATAGAAGATGTCTAAATCTCTCCTGTGCGTCCACCTTAACTCAATCAGCGCCAGACCCGAGCTAAGTCGGTTTAACTCGCCAACCGTTCAGCGCCAGACCCGAGTATAGTTCGGTTTTCATCGTTATTTCTTTTATTCAATGTTTTTATTCATTTCTCTCACACGGACCTCAGGGTTACCATAGGGATCGCTAGAGTGCAATACCGGCTGCATCCAGGTAGTGGCAGTATCGCCCACCTTTCGAAACCTTTTTTCCACACACGGTGTTACATTCAAATGTCTCCGGGCGGAGTTTTCTTGGTCAGGCGAGTCTAGCGGTTCACTCGATGGCATTGGAACGCGTCCAATGCCCCCGATGCATGTGTTGTGGTGGATTATGTTGGCGACACAATGGACACCAATACTGGAAATCGCGATCAGACAATTGGAATATTCTTTTTGGGGTACCTCCTAGTGAAGGTAAGGACTATATGACATCAATCCTGCTTTGATCCAACCATGATTTCACATTGATCGTTGCGACCATGTGTAACATACTCCAGAACGTATGCTGTTGGTGACGATCAAAGCATAAACCCCCCCCCTTTCATGCATTCATGATGAAACACAATACCTATTATATACATTTGATTTGTAAATAGTAGCGTGTCCAGGCGAGCAATGCCAACGCTTTTAGTCAAATTCACGTATTCCTCCATAGCGCCGTTTTATGGAATTAACCAGGATCACTCTGAAACTATACTTATATTCACCACGGTAACACGCGAATGTATACATGAAAGTATTTATTCTTTTTCACATATTGAACGATGGATAGTTGATGTCAAATGAGCCATAGTATTGTATCCATGGCTATAATATAAATAATTTGATTAGAATATTATATATATTAAAGGAAATATTGGCTATATTGTGCAAATGCAGTGGCTCAAAGGATCAAAGAATAAAAATGTGTCACTTCTGTACAGAATATGAGTACGAGAATAATAAATTAAATATAAATAGAGTATTTCAGAAAGAATAGCTGTGCTGTACAGTGTGTGGACTCTGTGTGAGAGCCAACAGTTCACCTGAGGGTCGTGTACAGAACTTACAATAAGCTACACTGAGGATTATGTCATAATAATACACTGTATTTGTACTGCAGCCCAAAGTGCTTCACAGCTGGAAAATAGACATAGAGCATGAAATAGACAGGATAAAAGCAAGACAGAATTACGTGCTATTTTCTATGAAATCCCATACCCTTAACTTCTATAAAGAAATGTATTTCATTGCTAAAATGCTTTTTGACCTTTCCTGCACATTTTAACTGTTCTTCTTTTACTTCTTTTATTCCAGAATGTATGTTTGTAAGTGCAAATAACAATAAAGAAATAAACAAACAAACCAAATAACATGGTTTAATATCATGGCTAGTAGGCCTACATTGAAAAGTAAAGGCTAATAGCTTAATATATTATTTTCATCTGTTGCCATCTGTATAACAGCAAATCTTCTGCACAGCTCTTTCTGACATGATGACAACATAATGATGATCCATCAAGTTAGACTTGAGACTCAAATGATGAAAAGCTCTGATTAGAAATAATAATATTTTCTTTTTTCCCTTCTCTTTACAGACATACTCTGGTCTCTTCTGTGTGGTCATAAACCCCTACAAAAACCTACCCATATATTCGGAGAACATCATTGAGATGTACAGAGGCAAGAAAAGGCACGAAATGCCACCTCACATCTACGCCATCTCAGAGTCAGCTTACAGATGCATGCTGCAAGGTGAGTGGGTGTGAACAGTTCATAGGCTGCAAGGTGAGTGGGTGTGAACAGTTCATAGGCTGCAAGGTGAGTGGGTGTGAACAGTTCATAGAATGCAAGTTGAGTGGGTGTGAACAGTTCATAGGCTGCAAGGTGAGTGGGTGTGAACAGTTCATAGGCTACAAGGTGAGTGGGTGTGAACAGTTCATAGGCTACAAGGTGAGTGGGTGTGAACAGTTCATAGGCTACAAGGTGAGTGGGTGTGAACAGTTCATAGGCTACAAGGTGAGTGGGTGTGAACAGTTCATAGGCTACAAGTTGAGTGGGTGTGAACAGTTCATAGGCTACAAGGTGAGTGGGTGTGAACAGTTCATAGGCTACAAGTTGAGTGGGTGTGCACAGTTCATAGGCTACAAGGTGAGGGGGTGTGAACAGTTCATAGGCTACAAGTTGAGTGGGTGTGAACAGTTCATAGGCTACAAGGTGAGGGGGTGTGAACAGTTCATAGGCTGCAAGGATTTATGTAGGATAGCATGTGTGGTCAGTTTTTAAGTCAGTGGCGTGGAAGCGTCAGACTGTGATGATGTCAGAGCCAACTTACAGAGTCAGTAGTGGTCATCAGTAGAGATTCAAGTCGTGTTATTGGTTTCAGAAGCACTCAGCTGTAAAACTGCATCTACAAGTACAAACAGAAATGATGGAATCCGTATTTCCACTTGTGACTTAAACTATGCTTATTCCTGTGATTGAACAGTTTTATTTTTAACCAAAAAGAAAAAAATACATATATTATATATATTTATGATTATGATATGAATATTGATTTGTATATTTAGTTTTAGTATAGAATATCTGTTCCTCACAAATACCAACACTGCTCACTGTGGTTAGTTATTAACCAAGACTTGAACCCAGAATGTAAAAATGGACATTGTAGGCGACTAAATGTTTCCCTCTAGGAGGGACAAGGAGTCTGTAGGCCCCTCATATCAAATGACCTTCGGGGACCAACAGCATGTGTCACAGTTTGCTCGTAAATGTTGTTTAACAATGAACCCTAGAATTGACTGAATTGCTATGAAACTACTGTACTTCAGTAGCTAGTTTCACGTTACACTGGTGGTCAGGCTCGAGCCCTCATGAGAGTATAGATGCAGTGCGTTGGTCCAGCTCCGTAATTTTGCAGAGCTAGGTTTTGTAATTTATGGCCTTGGCTGAGACATTACAGTATCAAGTGGCACCCGGGGAACCACGAGTAATCTAAGTGGAAATCTCTCTGAGCAGTTGGCCTTTATTGCTATTTATTTTTCCACCTCAGGAGATGAATGAATTTTGCCAGCAATGTCTGGAATGCATGGAACATAGTGGGAGAAGTGAGCGTGCTCTGCTGTGCCCGCAGAACACGTGTGCTCGTTTGGTTGTAGAAATTGGCTGTAAAAGATGTTCTACCTTCAATTGTCAGCGTCTTGGATGACAAAACCACTTGACAATGAAGAGAGAAGGGTTTGATCTTGTTGTCTTGAGTTGTCTGACTGAAACTGCAAGGAAATGGTGAACGGGGGGTGTAGTTTACAGAAGCTGCTACTTTGTTTCCCCTTGTAAAAAACAGACTGTTCATCTTTCAAAACACTCGGCCAATCTTGCCTTCTTCCGCGCATATCTTCCAAAAGATATTTGTGTTTTTCTTTTTATGCGCTTAACCTCAATCACCATCACTACTGAACAATGCCTTGGGAGACGCTTGCCTTGTATTTCTCCCTCCCTCCCTCTCTCTCTCTCTGCTCTCTCTCTCAAAATATATGTGTTTTCCTTTTTATGCGCTTAAGCTCAATCACCATCACTACTGAATGATGCCTTGGGAGACACTTGCCTTGTGGTTGGGAAGTTTCCAGGCTCTAAGCGCAGTGACTGACTGGGATCATACCAGTGACTGACTGGGATCATACCAGTGAGAGCTGAGAGGGTGACCCGCATTGTGCCGGACAATAGCTTCTTTGTGTGTCTGTGAGGGCTGGCCAGTGGGGGTTGCGACGAACTGGGCAGTCCCATCAGGCCTCGATTGCCCCATATCAGTCAGTAGAAGGAAGCTTCCTCTGTGTCAACAATACACAGTGTAGTCATCCTCCAGTGTGTATATATACATACTACATATATATATATATATATTTGTATTATCACCCACATAAAACATGGGGGGCATTATTATTCAGCACTGTATGTGGTGCTCACTTTGTTTAAAAAAAAAAAAAGAGTCAGACCCACTTTATTGGAATTATAAAAAAAAATTATCAAATACCGCAATATGGATTAGAGCAATATCTACAAATTGCAAAAAAAAACATTGTAAATTAAGTATTGTGGGGCTGCAGAGATGCCTTGGCCTACACATTTCCCCCCCTATTTTTTCTTTTCATGAAAATGAAAATAATGACCATAAATGATAATGGTATTCTGTTCCCTCTAATATCATTAATAATCATATTGCAATTGCAATATCTGACTAAAATAATCCCAATAGTATTATATTTTCTCAGCCCTAATAAGGAATATTGGAGATGTGCCTTTTGAAAAAGCCTGACTCTACAGAAGCGTGTTGCAGCGTATTGACCTTGCTCGTGTCACGTTCTGACAGCTGGTGATGTACAGTAGGAGCACACACACAGACACGTCTCGGCGCAGAGAAGCTCATACTGTTGACGGTGCGGATTGCGATTGTTTGGCCTGTCTCACCATCCCCCCCCCCCCTCTCTTCTTCACACTCTCTAGTGCTCACATACTGCGCTTTTGCATGAACGGACCTTGGATGGGGGGGTGGCTGGGGGGGGGGGGGGGGGGGGGTGAGGAGGACTTGTGAATGAGTGCCACTCAGAACTAGATGTGTGTTGTTTGTGGCTGCCGGTTTCACATGGATATTGGTAGCGTGTGTCTATGTGTACAGTCTATGTGCACTGTGTCTATGTGTACAGTCTATGTGCACTGTGTCTATGTGTACATTCTATGTGCACTGTGTCTATGTGCACTGTGTCTATGTGTACATTCTATGTGCACTGTGTCTATGTGCACTGTGTCTATGTGCACTGTGTCTATGTGTACATTCTATGTGCACTGTGTCTATGTGTACAGTATATGTGCACTGTGTCTATGTGTACAGTCTATGTGCACTGTGTCTATGTGTACAGTCTATGTGCACTGTGTCTATGTGTACATTCTATGTGCACTGTGTCTATGTGTACAGTATATGCACTGTGTCTATGTGTACAGTCTATGTGCACTGTGTCTATGTGCACTGTGTCTATGTGCACTGTGTCTATGTGTACATTCTATGTGCACTGTGTCTATGTGTACAGTCTATGCACTGTGTCTATGTGTACAGTCTATGTGCACTGTGTCTATGTGTACAGTCTATGTGCACTGTGTCTATGTGTACAGTCTATGTGCACTGTGTCTATGTGCACTGTGTCTATGTGTACAGTCTATGTGCACTGTGTCTATGTGCACTGTGTCTATGTGCACTGTGTCTATGTGTACAGTCTATGTGCACTGTGTCTATGTGTACAGTCTATGTGCACTGTGTCTATGTGTACAGTCTATGTGCACTGTGTCTATGTGTACATTCTATGCACTGTGTCTATGTGTACATTCTATGCACTGTGTCTATGTGTACAGTCTATTCACTGTGTCTATGTGTACAGTATATGGGCACTGTGTCTATGTGTACAGTCTATGCACTGTGTCTATGTGTACAGTCTATGTGCACTGTGTCTATGTGTACAGTCTATGTGCACTGTGTCTAGTATGTGTACAGTCTATGCACTGTGTCTATGTGTACAGTCTATTCACTGTGTCTATGTGTACAGTATATGGGCACTGTGTCTATGTGTACAGTCTATGGGCACTGTGTCTATGTGTACAGTCTATGTGCACTGTGTCTATGTCACGCCACGTCATTTCAGATGCACCGCTATCCCAGCCTCTTACCACAGTTGTGCATCTACCAGAATTCCCGGTATCCTAGCTGGAAAGGAGGTTTGTAGGTTGGAGATGAGTGAAGGACAGCTGCTGCCGCTCAGCTGTGGCCCTGAGCATCTCACTAACCCGGTTCATTTCACTGAGTATCCAGCTGTATAGATGAACCCTTTCACTACCACACTACAGAAGGTTTAACCGTCTGTAGTGTGGTAGTGAAAAGGTTAACCTTCTGTAGTGTGGTAGTGAAAGGGTTAACCCTTTGTCGTGTGGCAGTGAAAGGGTTAACCTTGTGTATTGTCACAGTGAAAGGGTTAACCATTTGGTAGTGTGGTAGTGAAAGGGTTAACACTCATGTGTCACCCCCCCCCCCCAACAACACCACCACCACACAAATGTCAATAATGTCATCATAGTACAGCTGAACACTGGATAGATATCATCACAATGTGTTGAGCCTACTGATGCAAGTCTTTACATTGCGTTGGTTCCTCTCACACTTGACACAGTTGAACTTTGTACAGAGATGAAGAAGGGGTTTGATAACTGGCAGTATAGTATGTATGTATATATATATATATATGTATATTTGCATATGTAGGTATGTAGTTGTATATATGTATATAAAATGGCTAGAGAAACTATACAGGGTAACCTACAGTTTTGGCAAATATTAATAAGGTATTATTCAAAAATGTTTTGTTAACTAAATACATTTTTTCAATATAAGTCTGACAAAAAAATGAGCAGTTAGTAAAGTATGAATGAGTAAAGTCAATATAGTATGATCTGATGATGAGTAAAAAGGGGTGGGATTAAATAAACTTCAATCAAATCAAAGTTACCAAAGAGGAAATGAAGCCCGAGATGGAGTAAAATGATTTGTTTACTTGCCACTAGGGCTGAACGACTTGGGAAAAAGATCTAATTGTGATTATTTTGACTGATATTGTGATTGCAATATGATTTGCGCTATTAGAGGGAATTATCTTGTTTTTGCCTATTAAAACATATTCAACTGATCATAGTGGGATTTTTGCAGGGATCTGTACCAAATAAAGATGTCTGTATGTCAGGGTTTCCGTTAGAAAAAATTGTTGCCGGTCTCCGTGACCTGCAAGATTTCAATCTACCGGACAAATGAGATTAATTCCGGTCATAGTTTATTGAGCTTTAAAACAATTGATAGGCAGGCTATATAAAGAATGTCATCCTCAAGGCATGTAGATTTATAATATTATTACTTAAAACGAGGCTACTTTTGCGTATACAGTCATTAATATATTCCAAATAAAATAAGTCCCTCGATACTCCGTGCTGCTGCTGACTTGAAATAAAATAGACTGCGTATGTGGGCAGTCGGTCCGACACTAAACAGCAGTCTGTTATAATCACATTTTTATGAGCTAACGAATTCCGTTATATTGGACATTTGTATTAATTATATCAAGCGAAGAACTGAGAAATTTTGCAGAGAGAGACGGCAACATTATCGTGGGTTTGCGTGATGTATATCTCCACCTCCCAACGACTTGGTGCTGGTCATAATGTCCGGTGAAAACAACTCCCTCCAAGCACAACTTGACCACCCGAACCGTACCAAAACAGGCCAAAATTAAATAGCCCATGCGACGAACGATTCATTACATTCGTTTCATCGTTGCTCCACCAAGCAGCCGGTCCAACAATGAAAGCTGTTATCAGCGCGAGCCGGCCGCAGTTAGTTTGCAAGAAGCATCCAGCTGCAGACCCGCAGAGCAGCTTTCCAGGTCTGGGGACCGCACTGTGCCAGCAAAGCTGGTGGGTTCTGTGGGTCTGCAGCTGCATGCCTTCCGCAATCCAGCAGCAAGCTCTCGCTGAGCGAAGCAACGACAACAAACGCAATGATTGTTTCGTTCATCGCATAGGCCACCCAACTCCAGCCCATCCAAATACAATTCAAATAATCAAACTGTGCCCAGAGGGAACTATTTTCACCGGACACTATGACCGGAGAGATTAAATATGTCGGACTTCAACAGATTTTGCCGGTCAAATACCGGTAATTACCGGCTAACGGAAACGCTGCTGTATGTATGCAAGTTTCAAGTTTCTTTAATAGTTGTCATACAGAAGTACAGAATACTTTCATACAAAATGCTTCTTACTGTTACGCTCCAGAGACTGTGCTAGACAAGATAGTATCAAATAACATAGTATAGCATGTAAATTAGAAGTAGAAAATGAGGTCACAGTGTTCAGTATAGACATATGTACAATGTTCGATGCAGAATAGACGTAACTGAGTTACCATATAATATACAATATACTATGCAGTGTACTAATGTACAATACTATATAGTGCAAAGCAGAAATGGGATGAGGTACAATTTAGGTACAATTTACAGTAAGGTGTACGAGTTGTAGTGCAATCCTTCATCAATAAATATAAAGTGTGGGGAGTGGGTGCTACAGTGTGTTTGTTTAAAGTGAGTGTGTGCTATAAAGTGTGGGGAGTGGGTGCTACAGTGTGTTTGTTTAAAGTGAGTGTGTGCGTGTGGATGTGTGTGCTATGTGCGTTTGATGGTTGTTGTTGTGTAGTGTTCATTGTTCGTTGAGCAGCCTGATGGCCTGGGGATAGAAGCTTCTTCTGAGTCTTTCTGTGCTCGCCTTGAGACTCCGGTATCGCTTGCCTGACTGCAGCAGTTCAAAGAGGCAGTTGTTCGGGTGACTGGAGTCTTTAATGATTCTCTTAGCCTTGCCCCTGCACCGCTTGTTGTAAATGTTCTGGAGGGTGGGGAGCCCCCCTCCAATTGTGCGTTCGGCTGAACGTGTCACTCTTTGTAGTCTGCTTCGGTCTTGTGCAGTGCTATTCCCAAACCAGGAGGTGATGTTGCCAGTCAGGATGCTCTCTATTGTACATGAGTAGAAGTTCTTAAGGATCTTCTGACTGACTTGGAACTTCCTTAGGCGCCTGAGGAAGTAGAGGCGTTGTCGTGCCTTCTTCACAACACTGTCAATGTGTGTGGTCCATGTCAGGTCCTCGGATATGTAGGCTCCGAGGTACTTAAAGCTGTTGACTCTCTCAACCGGTGCCCCGTCGATGCTGAGGGGGCTGTAGTCCTTGACCCCCGACCTCCTGAAGTCCACAATCATCTCCTTTGTTTTGCTGACGTTCAGGGAGAGGCTGTTTTCCTGGCACCATCCCGCCAGGACCTTGACCTCTTCCATGTAGGCCCTCTCGTCGTTGGCAGAGATCAGGCCCACCACCACTGTGTCGTCAGAAAATTTGATGATTGTGTTGCTACTCCGCTGAGCCACACAGTCGTGTGTGTACAGGGAGTAGAGGAGGGGACTCAGAACACAGCCCTGGGGGGCCCCTATGTTGAGGGTGATGGATGAGGAGGTGCAGTTGCCTGCTCTCACCACCTGGGGTCTGCCCGTCAGGAAGTCCAAGACCCACTGGCAGAGGTCATAGTTCAAGCCCAGGTCCCTGAGCTTGGCTATGAGTTTGGAGGGGACTATGGTATTGAATGCCGAGCTGTAGTCGATGAATAGCATTCTCACATAGTTCCCCTTCCTCTTGTCCAGGTGTGATGCTGCTGTGTGCAGCACATGGGCTATGGCGTCCTCCGTGGACCTGTTGGGGCGGTATGCAAATTGCAGGGGGTCCATGTTGACGGGGAGGGAGGAGCAGATGTAGCCCTTTACTAGCTTCTCAAAGCACTTCATGGCTATGGAGGTGAGAGCTACAGGGCGGTAGTCGTTGAGGCAAGCAGGCTTGGATTTTTTGGGTACAGGGATAATAGTGGACTTCTTCAGGCAGGTGGGGATGACAGCCTGTTCTAAGGACAGGTTAAATATGTCAGTGAATACCGGGGCCAGTTGGTCGGCACAGACTTTTAGGACGCGGCCGGGGATGCCGTCCGGTCCTGCTGCCTTCCTGATATTCACTTTTTTAAAGGTCCGCCTCACCTCATGCTCTGTTACCCTGAACACTGAGTCTCCATCAGCAGCAGACCCCCCCCCCCCCCCCCCCCCATTGCCGTTACTTGTGGGCTGGTGTTGTTATTACCAGCATCAAACCTCGCATAGAAGGTATTGAGGTCATTTGCTAAGGAGATGTCACTGCATTGTAGGTCATACATTCAGTATCAGACAAAACATTTTACATGAATTCTCTTTCAGATACTATATGCATCTGTCATATATTCATGTTTGTCACAAATCTCGAAAATATCAAGGCTGTCCTCCCATAATAGTCGACCAGTCGATCAATCGTAGTCGACCGCGACTCCACTAGTCGACCAGCTCTTTTCACACCTATCCCTGGCAAACACCAGATTTCAAGATCTCCCCCCAAACTTGACAGATCTGTCCATGGAATCAACTCATCGACCAAGAATCTCTTCAGGCAAGAACAAAATCTAAATAAATATATATATATACATGTATATAAACAAGACATAAATATATATGTTTTCTATATATAATTAGGGAGTGATCTTTACAAAATGTGAAAATAAAACCAAGCCTATAGGGTGTTAAATAGTTAATCCCACAGTACTTAATTTAGAATGGTATTTTGACACACATTTCACCATTAACAAATATTGCGCCTCCTGTGATTTGGATATTGCACTGGGCCATCAAATCAAATGTATTTGTAAGGCCCGACAACACACGTTAATGTCCCCATGGGCCGGACACGTCTTCTTTAAACAAGTCAAGAAGAAACATCACAATAAATCAAGAACAAAAAAACACCATGAAATCCAAAATAAAATGTTAAATAAATAAATGCAACACTCGCAGACATACCCCACGCGAAGGTAAGGAAAGACTCACTAAAAACCTAGCAATAGGAAAAAAGCACCACAGGCAATGTGGAGGGGAGAAACTTTAGAAGGGCCGTTCAAGGGGGGATCTCCCTTCTTAGATGTCGGTGATAGTAGTGTTGCTATAAAACAGGCGAAACAGTTGGTAAGTATGTACATATATACGTGTAATGAAATACAAATAAGTACATGCAATAGCAACTGGGGTACGTAAGAACATTTATATATTATTTATATATTATTGTGATATTATTTTTATGTCTTTTAATCTACATTCATTTTGATTTAATTACTGGACTGTCATTATTGTTATTATTATTTCTGTCATTGTCCTGTGATTTATCATTGATTATTACTGTTACTGTATTATTTGTCTAGTTTCATGTTAAAAAATGGAAAATAAAAAATATTTGTTAAAAAAAAAATATTATTGTGATCTTGATAAAACTTTGATTCATTGTTCAGCCCTACTTGCCACTAATTCAAACCCATCAGAGTCAAAACAGATTGCAGAATAATATTAACGGCTGAAGGGCGTCTGGAACCTCGCAGGGGTCTGTTAATTACTTCCACATTTCCGAGAAGCCAGTCAGTGGCCAGACAGGGGTTAAACGAGGTGCTACTTCACAAAGACCGGCTGTGGAAGCAGACCACCAGACTTCTATCACACATCTGCCATTGATTAGCCCTCCAGATATTCTCCATGATCTCCCTCTCGCCGCTTCTGTCCGAAGGGAAGTCATTAGAGTCTGTGAGTTATACAAGAGGCACATTTTGATTACATTTCTGGAAATGCTGAAATTCCCCTTAATGAAACCGTACGCTGAGGGGAAGAAATGGTCAATGTCAATGTTTATGATGTGATTCCGAGGGTGGACACACGTCGACAGCAGTTGAAGAGTCCCTCGGGGGCAGTGGTCAAACAGGGGGTCTTTGTTGAGGGGGAGTAGGGGAATGACCTCCACCAGGGCTGAAGTCTCTCCTTGGTGTTGTGTTTAGGGCATTGGGTCAAGTCCAACCAGGTTCATCTTATGCTCACTATGCTTTTTGTGCATAGCACCGCCTCTAGCATAGCACCGCCTCTATGATCTGTCATACAGATCATGCCGGGGCGACAGTGGCTCAGGAGGTAGAGCAGTCGTCTGGTAATCCGGAGGTTCCCGGTTAGATTCCCACTCCTCCCGGGCAGCATGTCGAAGTGTCCTTGAGCGAGACACTTAACCCCTAACTGCTCCCGATGAGCAGGTTGGCACCTTGCATGGTTGCCTCTGCTGTCGGTGTGAATGTGTGAGTGAATGGGTCAAATGTTAGGAACAAATTGTAAAGCGCTTTAGATAAAAAGCGCTATATAAATGCAGCCATTTACCATTTACAGAGACCCACTTAATCCACCTAATGAAAATAATACTATTTGATCATGACTGACAAAAGCTAATTGTATGCTAAAAATATGCTGAATACAAAAAATAAAAACATAATGTTCTCACTGTAACCTATGCTGTGTAGCATGTGAAGAACGTGAGGGTCAGATTGTGTCTGTTATAATGGCATTAGACACAAAGAGTCTAGTCTCCTCTGGCACCAGTGAGATCTGGAACATGCAGTGATGGGCTTCGTGGGTCTTTTTGGAGCGAATCCAAGGCTCCAATTCGTGTGGCTTTCTCTCTCTCACACACTGAGCAGTGAGCACACCGACGAGTACTGTCAACCTACTGGAAGCACTGCCGCGTTTCAGAGGCGTTCCAAGAAGAGCTACAGAAGACAGGTGGGAAGACAAGTAGGAAGACAGGTAGGAAGAGAGATAGGAAGACAGACAGGAAGACAGACAGGAAGACAGGTAGGAAGACAGATAGGAAGACAGACAGGAAGACAGACAGGAAGACAGGTAGGAAGACAGGTAGGAAGACAGGTAGGAAGAGAGATAGAAAGACAGACAGGAAGACAGGTAGGAAGACAGATAGGAAGACAGACAGGAAGACAGGTAGGAAGACAGATAGGAAGACAGGTAGGAAGACAGGTAGGAAGAGAGATAGGAAGACAGGTAGGAAGACAGGTAGGAAGACAGGTAGGAAGACAGGTAGGAAGACAGGTAGAAAGACAGACAGGAAGACAGGTAGGAAGACAGGTAGAAATACAGACAGGAAGACAGGTAGGAAGACAGGTAGGAAGAGAGATAGAAAGACAGACAGGAAGACAGGTAGGAAGACAGATGGGAAGACAGACAGGAAGACAGACAGGAAGACAGGTAGGAAGACAGGTAGGAAGACAGGTAGGAAGACAGGTAGGAAGAGAGATAGAAAGACAGGTAGGAAGACAGTAGGAAGACAGACAGGTGGGAAGACAGATAGGAAGACAGGTAGGAAGACAGATAGGAAGACAGACAGGAAGACAGACAGGAAGACAGGTAGGAAGACAGGTAGGAAGACAGGTAGGAAGAGAGATAGAAAGACAGACAGGAAGACAGGTAGGAAGACAGGTAGGAAGACAGGTAGGAAGAGAGATAGAAAGACAGACAGAAAGACAGACAGGAAGACAGACAGGAAGACAGGTAGGAAGACAGACAGGAAGACAGGTAGGAAGACAGGTAGGAAGACAGGTAGGAAGACAGGTAGGAAGAGAGATAGAAAGACAGACAGGAAGACAGGTAGGAAGACAGATAGGAAGACAGACAGGAAGACAGACAGGAAGACAGGTAGGAAGACAGATAGGAAGACAGGTAGGAAGAGAGATAGAAAGACAGGTAGGAAGACAGGTAGGAAGACAGGTAGGAAGACAGGTAGGAAGACAGGTAGGAAGACAGGTAGAAAGACAGACAGGAAGACAGGTAGGAAGACAGACAGGAAGACAGACAGGAAGACAGGTAGGAAGACAGGTAGGAAGACAGGTAGGAAGAGAGATAGAAAGACAGGTAGGAAGACAGACAGGAAGACAGACAGGTGGGAAGACAGATAGGAAGACAGGTAGGAAGACAGATAGGAAGACAGACAGGAAGACAGGTAGGAAGACAGGTAGGAAGACAGGTAGGAAGAGAGATAGAAAGACAGACAGGAAGACAGACAGGAAGACAGACAGGAAGACAGGTAGGAAGACAGGTAGGAAGACAGGTAGGAAGACAGGTAGGAAGAGAGATAGAAAGACAGACAGGAAGACAGGTAGGAAGACAGGTAGGAAGACAGGTAGGAAGACAGGTAGGAAGAGAGATAGAAAGACAGGTAGGAAGACAGACAGGAAGACAGACAGGTGGGAAGACAGATAGGAAGACAGGTAGGAAGACAGATAGGAAGACAGACAGGAAGACAGACAGGAAGACAGGTAGGAAGACAGGTAGGAAGACAGGTAGGAAGAGAGATAGAAAGACAGACAGAAAGACAGACAGGAAGACAGACAGGAAGACAGGTAGGAAGACAGACAGGAAGACAGGTAGGAAGACAGGTAGGAAGACAGGTAGGAAGAGAGATAGAAAGACAGACAGGAAGACAGGTAGGAAGACAGATAGGAAGACAGACAGGAAGACAGACAGGAAGACAGGTAGGAAGACAGGTAGGAAGACAGGTAGGAAGACAGGTAGGAAGAGAGATAGAAAGACAGGTAGGAAGACAGCTAGGAAGACAGATAGGAAGACAGTAGGAAGACAGACAGGTGGGAAGACAGATAGGAAGACAGGTAGGAAGACAGACAGATAGGAAGACAGATAGGAAGACAGGTGGGAAGACAGGTAGCAAGACAGGTAGGAAGACAGACAGATAGGAAGACAGATAGGAAGACAGGTGGGAAGACAGGTAGCAAGACAGGTAGGAAGACAGACAGATAGGAAGACAGATAGGAAGACAGGTGGGAAGACAGATAGGAAGACAGGTAGGAAGACAGACAGATAGGAAGACAGATAGGAAGACAGGTGGGAAGACAGGTAGCAAGACAGGTAGGAAGACAGACAGATAGGAAGACAGATAGGAAGACAGGTAGGAAGACAGATAGGAAGAAGACAGACAGGTAGGAAGACAGACAGGAAGACATGTAGGAAGACATGTAGGAAGATGGTAGATTTTCATTCACTGTTGTCAGGTTCACGTTTGTCTGCCTTTTTCCCAAAACAACATTCAACAGGTCGAATTCAGCTGTCAGCGGTACCTCCAGCTTGGTCAGTCGTCCCTACTAACACAATTGGCAGCGTTAGCGGGTGGGAAGCCGGTGGGGTTATGTGTCCTGGTCGTTGTAAACTGCGACTCCTACTGGTCGGTCGGGGCGCCTGTTCAGCAGGGAGGGGATCTGGGGGAAATAGCGTGAACCTCCGCACGCGTTACACTCCCCCGGTGAGAGTCCTCGCTGTCAGGTGAAAAGAAGCGGCTGGCAACTCCACATGTATCGGAGGAAGACATGTGGTAGTTCTACACCCTCCCCAGGCCGACAGTGGGGCAATTTCCGCAACGACCAGGAAGGGAATTGGCATAATGACTAAATTGGGATGGGTGAAAAAATACAGAAAGCGCCCAAAAAAATATAAAAACAACATTCAATAAGACGTGGTCATTGATAAGGAAAGCAGTTACCCTGCAGCAGCTCTGCTACGGAGGGTGTTGGTTGTTTTAGGCCTAGTTCACATTAACCCTTTCACTACCACACTACCAGTATGGATGGAGATCTTTTCTGCAACGCTGCTGCTAACACGACAGTGATCATTTTCGTTTTAAAAATCTGTAAAAAAAAAAAAGGGAAACATATTAACCCTTTCACTGCGACAATACAGAAGGTTAACCCTTTCACTGCCACACGACAAAGGGTTAACCCTTCCACAACCACACTACAGAAGGTTAACCCTTTCACTACCACACTACAGAAGGTTAACCCTTTCACTACCGCACTGCCACTGTTAACTGTCTGTAAAAAGTAGTTTGGTGAACCAGGATGGCTCGAGTATTTTGGTCCATGTAGCACAACAGCTAGCCACAAATTAAGCGTGTCAGTCCGTATCAATACTATGAGCGTTATGAACTTACTTGAGTACTACTACTACTACTACTACTACTACTACTACTACTACTACTACTACTACTACTACTAAAGATAAGATAAGATAAGATATTCCTTTATTGATCCCCTTGGGGAAATTCAGGCATCATAGCAGCATGGGGGATGGGGGGGGGGTACAGGTAGTAAAAACAACACAAGCAGTGTAAACAAAATAACAAGTCAATATAATTTACTATCTAACTAACTGAAATATACAGTATTCACAGTATCATAGTATTCACATAAGGTGCAGTATGCATAAGGTAGTGTTATTGTCCTTTTTAGGTTCCTAGTAGTTCTAGTTGGATGTCTGGCAGCAGTCCCTGCCCACTGTTGTGGAGCCTGATGGCCGCTGGTATGAAGGACTGTCCGAGGCGGTTAGTTGAGTACTAATACTACTACTAATACTACTACTACTACTACTACTACTACTACTACTACTACTACTACTACTACTACTACTACTACTACTACTACTACTACTACTACTAATACTAATACTACTACCACTACTACTGATTTGATTTGATTTGATGTTTTTTTTTATTTTCGTGTCTTACATACAGGTGTATGCCCAGCCCATATGGGCTTACAAGACACATAACAATAAGTATATAATAATATACTTGACCAATTACTTGACAAATGACATATAGACCAAGATGGCCACAAGAATAAGAAAATACAAGAAAATACAATAAAACGTAATATAACACAAGCTGTACGTAATGTAAATAAACAAAGAAACAAGAGGAATTCAAATACAGTTATATAGGATAAAGTGTGTTTTGTCTCAAGTGCCATGCTTTCTCCAAAAATCCTGCAAAACTGAAGATGTCCTCCACAAAAAAACAACTCAGCATACAACTCTCAGACTGCCAAAACAAATCCGGATTTACAATTTGAATTTTCTCAAATAAAGCCCTCCTCAAATCGGTGTACAAAGGGCAATAAAAAACTAAATGATATTCATCCTCCACCACTCCCAGATCACATAGAACACACAACCGCTCCTCCTCAGGTTTACCTTGGAATCTACCCACTTCCACAGCCAATGGCAGGGTGCCAGACCTCAACTGGGCACACAGAGACCTCCGGCTTCTCTTTAAGTTTAACATTACATAAGGTTCAGTAAAATACTCATTTTTAATTGCAACATATTTTCTAAGTTTAGGTTTTTTCCAAATCTCCACCTTCCACTTATCCTGATGGATTGTTGATAATTTTGTTTTAATTATGTGAACCTTACACTGCAGATTGTTCATAAAAATCATACTTAAGTCAGTAGAAGAAAAAATCATGGACATCTCTCTTGACCAGGGATGACCGTGTGCTCTGTCCCAATTAAAAACTTTTTTGTCACCCTGCCATTTGGCAGCTGGACCAGGCAGTTCCATAACCTCACCATTTCAGCTTTTTGCTTGACCAAGCAAGAGTCCCACCCCATGTCCCCTTCTATAGCCCCTTTTGCTGTGTATTTATGGACTCCTAAAAAGTATCTTATGGCCCGGTTCTGGATAGCATTACATTCAGGTGCATCATCAAAACCCCATACTCCAGCATCATAAAATAAAACAGAACCCACCATTGAATCAAATAATTGTGTAAATGTTGAAAACCCAAGGTCAGTGCACACTTTCTTTTTACTCAACACACCCCCTAGCGCCCTTCCTGCTGACTCAGACATTATTTTCCTTCCTTCTATGAAGCTCATGTACTCATTAAAGGTGAAACCAAGATATTTATAAGAATGTGTGTAAATCAGGGGGTTGGTCCAAATTGAAACTTATGGCTACTCTGCTGTTCATGTTCTTTCCTGAAGTGCATAATCTACTACTACTACTACTACTACTACTACTACTACTACTACTACTACTACTACTACTACTACTACTACTACTACTACTACTACTACTACTACTACTACTACTACTACTAATACTACTACTACTACTACTACTACTACTACTACTACTACTACTACTACTACTACTACTACTACTACTACTACTACTACTAATACTACTACTACTACTACTACTACTACTATTACTACTACTACTACTACTACTACTACTACTACTACTATTACTACTACTACTACTACTACTACTACTACTACTACTACTACTACTACTACTACTAATACTAATACTACTACTACTACTACTACTACTACTACTACTACTACTACTACTACTACTACTACTACTACTACTACTACTACTACTACTAATAATAATAATAATAATATGGTTATTAAGTCTACGCCTAATTCTTCTATTTCCTACATGCCCTGGCCCGGTGGCCAATACTAACAACAGTGAAATAGGCTTAGTACAGTATGTCTCTGCCAAACTCTGTGGAGTGAGCTTACACACACACACACACACACACACACACACACACACACACGCACACACACACACATACACACACACACGCACACACACACACACACACACACACACACACACACGCACACACACACACACACACACACACACACACGCACACACACACGCACATGCAGTACATTACTACATCTGGGGACTTTCCATTGACTCGCATCTAATCCCTAATCGTAACCCTAGAAGCCCTGACCCTAGAACCCTAGAAGCAGCAGAACATGCACACGGTCCTCTGGGGAGTGATCTGAGTGACCATGGCCTCCATCTCCCTGTGTCACGCAGCAGGTCGGCCCTGAGCACGCAGCACGCTCTCCGCCACTGGGACACAATTGCTGACCTCACAATTGTATATTCCACAGGGTGTAATAGCCGGTAATTCATTTTTTTTTATCTGTTGAAGTCCGACGTATTTAAATCTCTCATAATGTCCAGTGAAAGGAATTCCATACTAAAAGTGCTGAAAGAGAAATCGAGCTCAAACAGAAGTCTCGATCTGAAATCCCGTGAGGCGTGTGTGTGTGTTTACCTTGCGATGCAGCTGGATTTGTGAGATGTGTGTGTGTGTGTACGTGTGTGGACTGGAGTAACATTTTGTTGCGTTGGAATACAGCTACCTTAGCGTTATCTAAAATATTAGAGCGGTGACGAATGAAACGGCACTTCAAACGACTACATGCCAAATTCCTGTGTGGTGAGATTGCTGGCTTTCAAGACAGCTGGTTGTGTTTTTCCCGGCCGTAGCCATTGGCCGTCCACTCATCTGAGAAATACTCAGTTGTGGATTAACGGTAAGAACACCTCAGCCACAGAGTGGAATACATCTGGCAGAGCCCTATACCCAGAAGCCCCTGGGGCCTCAGTAAGTCGCAGATAATACTTTCTGTTTCAGCACTGCTGGCTGTTTAAATTTTTTTTTTTTACTGTACCTTACCCACTCACTTTGGTCCTGACTTTTTAGATGTATACTCACTAAAAAAGTTAAAGGAATTCCCTACTAAAAGTACTAAAAGAGAAATCTAGCTCAAACAGAAGTCTCGATCTGAAATCCCTTTGAGGCGTCTGTGTGTGTTCACCTTGCGATGCAGCTGGATTTGTGAGATGTGTGCGTGTGTGGACTGGAGTAACGTTTGTTGCGTTGGAATACAGCTACCGTAGCGCTATCTAAAATATATAAACAATGTGTTCGTGTTTGTACGTTTCCAAATTGTGTCAACTGTCAACAACATTTTGCATAACGTTCATAGGCTATTGATACGGATTGACACGCTTAATTTGTGGCTAGCTGTTGTGCTACATGGACCAAAATACTTTTTACTCAATAAATCTGCAGTTCAATGAGTGGAGAGAGCTGCTGCAGTGCAGACAGAGAGGTAAAGTAACGTTAATTGTTACTACACGCTGAAACTGAGGTGTGCTACTAGCCCCTTTCGTGACTGTGATGCACAGAATGAATACACAGTCCCTTGTCCAACCATGTAAAATTCCTACAATTAAGTCTGTCTCGCTTTTCTCTATCAAAACGCAAAGTATCACAGAGAAATTTCAAAGGTACTCACAATTGCACGAGGGTTTCGGACAGACAAACGCTAGGGTTTGAAAGCTTGGCGTTGCTAATAAACATTTTAAATATTTTTTATAAACTGGTCAACACTGGTCAACACAGCTTTATTTCCGGCGTTGGGTGCCTGATGCGCATGCGCTGTGATCACAGCATAGGCGCATTAGGCAGCTAAAGCAGTTTTGAGCAGTGTTGACCAGTTTATAAAGATTCTTTAAAATGTTTATTAGCAACGCCGAGCTTTCAAACCCTAGCGCTTGTCTGTCCGAAACCCTCGTGCAACTGTAAGTACCGTTGACATTTCTCTGCGATACTTGTACGAGAAGCGTTTTGATAGAGAAAAGCGAGACAGACTTAATTGTAGGAATTTTACATGGTTGGACAAGGGACTGTGTATTCACTCGGTGCATCACAGTCACGAAAGGGGCTAGTGTGCTACCTGGACCCAAACAGTGCAGGCAGAGTGGAGGTAATGTAACATTACTTATTACAAATGGTAACTGTGACTTTTGTTTTGTTTAATAATAATAATAATAATAATAATTCATTTAATTTATATAGCGCTTCTCAATAACCCGAAGTCGCTGACAATAGTCGGGAGCAAAAGTTAAAATAAAGAAACAAAAGCAAATAAACAAAAACCAAGAAACAACAAAGAAACAAAAACAAAAGGAACATGAGACCATGGGGGGAACAGGGAAGACAGCATGATAGCACAAAAAGACTGGGGACAGACATCAATCAGGTTGGAGGGGGGGGGGGGGGGGGGTTATGGGTGGGGGGGGGGGTTGAAGGCAAGGGAGAACAGGTGGGTTTTGAGGCGAGCTTTGAAGGTTTGAGAATAAGAACCTTTGTTTGAGAATGAGTATTAAGCATTGGGTTTAACATCATTGCAATAAGCTCAATAAACAAAGGTAATATTTGACCAGGATTCCTCTCATTTGTCCGGGATATTGAAATCTTCCCGGACAGGTGGACCGGCACCAATTCTTTCTACCAGAAACCCTGATATTCCAACTAGACCCCCTCAGGGTCCTACTGCCTCAGAAACACTAGCTGGTCTCTCCGGCATCAGCTAACGGGGATGAACCAGAAGACAAAGTGTCTGTCCACACACTCGGACAACATGAGCAAATCCATTCCTGTGATACTCAAACAGCTGTAGTCAGATGGGGATGACGTCCCATCCCCTGGCTTCACACTCCTCTATTTATCATACAGAATTCACCAAGGATTTGTCTTGCTAATCCCCTCTTGTCCTTCCATTAGAGCCCCAGAACAACAGAAAGGGTTAAAAAAAGATTGAGAGTGGTCATCATTGCACCGGGCCTCACTGTAGCTCCGCTGGGCGCATAAATCAGTGTCTGTAGATACAGCGGGAGGAGGTGTGGGTGGTGCTTGCTGATGGTCCCATGAGAGAGAGATAGGCAGTGGGAGGTAGTAGGACAGGACAGCGAGAGGCCTGGAGAAATTAAGCCCACTGTAGCAACGTTAGCTTGTACAAGTAATGACCATGCAGGACTATTTTAGAAAAATGTAGCGGAAAATAGCTGTAATTCCCCTGTGGAACTCTTATCATCGAGGCCTAACCTCTACACCTCTACGCAGACGAAGCACATGTGGGAAAGTAGGCCTAGATATTATAGGGGATAGTCAGCAGGTGCTCCCCCCCCCACACACACACGCTACTTTAACCTTCTGTAGTGTGGCAGTGAAAGGGTTAACCTTCTGTATTGTCGCAGTGAAAGGGTTAACCCTTTGGTAGTATGGTAGTGAAAGGGTAGTGTGGTTGTGAAAGGGTTAACCCTTTGTCGTGTGGCAGTGAAAGGGTTAACCTTCTGTATTGTCGCAGTGAAAGGGTTAACCCTTTGGTAGTGTGGTAGTGAAAGGGTTAACCTTCTGTAGTGTGGTTGTGAAAGGGTTAACCCTTTGTCGTGTGGCAGTGAAATCCTTCTATATTGTCGCAGTGAAAGGGTTAACCATTTGGTAGTGTGGTAGTGAAAGGGTTAACTTTCTGTAGTGTGGTTGTGAAAGGGTTAACCCTTTGTCGTGTGGCAGTGAAAGCCTTCTATATTGTCGCAGTGAAAGGGTTAACCATTTGGTAGTGTGGTAGTGAAAGGGTTAACCTTCTGTAGTGTGGTTGTGAAAGGGTTAACCCTTTGTCGTGTGGCAGTGAAAGGGTTAGCCTTCTATATTGTCGCAGTGAAAGGGTTAACCCTTTGTCGTGTGGCAGTGAAATCCTTCTATATTGTCACAGTGAAAGGGTTAACCCTTTGGTAGTGTGGTAGTGAAAACCTTCTGTAGTGTGGTTGTGAAAGGGTTAACCCTTTGTCGTGTGGCAGTGAAAGCCTTCTATATTGTCGCAGTGAAAGGGTTAACCCTTTGGTAGTGTGGTAGTGAAAGGGTTAACCTTCTGTAGTGTGGTTGTGAAAGGGTTAACCCTTTGTCGTGTGGCAGTGAAAGGGTTAGCCTTCTACATTGTCACAGTGAAAGGGTTAACCCTTTGGTGGTGTGGTAGTGAAAGGGTTAACCTCCTGTAGTGCGGTTGTGAAAGGGTTAACCCTTTGTCGCATTGTCGTGTGGCAGTGAAAGGAATACTGTGCCCCCTCTTCCTTTGAAGCTAAAGTTGAAGTCACCGTTGAGCGGTGACGAATGAAACGCCACTTCAAACGACTACATGCCAAATTCCTGTGTGGTGAGATTGCTGGCTTTCAAGACAGCTGGTTGTGTTTTTCCCGGCCGTAGCCATTGGCCGTCCACTCATCTGAGAAATACTCAGTTGTGGATTAACGGTAAGAACACCTCAGCCACAGAGTGGAATACATCTGGCAGAGCCCTATACCCAGAAGCCCCTGGGGCCTCAGTAAGTCGCAGATAATACTTTCTGTTTCAGCACTGCTGGCTGTTTAAAACATTTTCACTACCACACTACCAAAGGGTTAACCCTTTCACTGCGACAATACAGAAGGTTAACCTTTTCATTGCCACACGACAAAGGGTTAACCCTTTCACAACCACACTACAGAACCGTCTGTAGGGTGGTAGTGAAAGGGTTAACCTTCTGTAGTGTGGTAGTGAAAGGGTTAAAAAAAATTACCTTACCCACTGACTTTGGTCCTGACTTTTTAGTCATTCATTCATTCGGTCATTCACTCACACTTAGCCACTCCTGCCCCTGTTGGTGGGTCACAGACATGGCGCTCTGTGTGAGACCACTTGAGTCTATGAGAGAACGCTTCACATCTATGACACTGTGTCCTTGATCGCTTGAGAGTCTCCAAGGTGTCACCTCGGGAGGAAACCATTTCGGATCTGTTAGAGAAGTGGTGCTTCATTCTTCCTGTGTGCCATTTCTGTCCCAGCCTCTCCTTTCATGTTTGCACAAAATGTCACCTCTCTTTATCTCTCTTTATCTCTCTCTCTCTCTCCCTCTCTCCCCCCCTCTCTCTCCCTCTCTCTCTCTCCCTCCCTCCCCCCCTCACTCTCTCTCTCTCTCTCTCCCCCCCTCTCTCCCTCTCTGAGTTACCCAGTACACTGGCTGTTTCCGCTGACTCGTGTCATGCCTGATGTAGATATTTAATATGTATTCTCCAAACAGACCTGAGGCCAGAGTGTGCACTG
The DNA here is from genome assembly GCF_963971535.1 of Notolepis coatsorum. NCBI lineage: Eukaryota > Metazoa > Chordata > Actinopteri > Aulopiformes > Paralepididae > Notolepis > Notolepis coatsorum. The sequence goes on from NC_140171.1 coordinate 128,986,695, forward strand.
GTCCAGATCACATAACCCTTCTGAATAAATGTCCAGATCCCTGCTGTCAGTTTACCTGCTGTGTGATTAATTCTCCCGACCACATTTCCCCTCTTTAGGAGAAATTGTTCCCTTCTCAAAAAAAGGAAATTCAGCGTAGGAAACTGGACGTACTGGATCTGGGCCCCGTTCCCCGTACCTGGATAACTGAGTTAGCCGGATAATTTCCAGTCAAGCCTGACTTAAGCCGGACCTTCCCATTCCCCGACGATCGATTGTCTAAATCACCATGACAACAGATCAAAAAGTTTGAGCCTGGTCGGGAGCAGGGTTAACTTCAGTTAGCCGGATGAACCATGGCCACGCCCCCGCAAAGAAATGACAGCTCGCTTCCTGAAATGATTCTCACAGTCTAGGATCTGCATTATACCATTCTGAATTACGTTTCTGTGCTTCGTTTTCCTAGAGGGGGCTTTTGAAATGTATAATAATAGAACTAAATGCTGATAATAAATCATATTGAGCCTATAGATTTACTTTGTCCTAAATAAAATAATGCACGTCATATATGGCGCTCGGAGTCGCGATACACGCTGCATGTGGTTATTTTAATAACTGCGCATTGCAAATGTGAATCCCGCTGGGATATTTTTAATGAATGAAACCTATCGGCCGTTTGGCTCTGATTAGTTTCATATATTCTCCGCTGTAGATTTGCTTAACGGAGCGCCCAGATTGTGTTTCATTCAAGCATAAAATTGAAGTGTCTATGCGGGGATTGTGGTTTTTGTGTGATATTGTAACTGGGATTAAAATGTCTGATGAGATGCGCTGTTTGACGGATTTGAGAAATTGAATGAGCCGTTGACGTCACATTAATGCATTTGAGAATAAAGAGATAAAACTTCATTCAAAAGTAAAATATTCTAAACACGGGTCTCTCGTCCATTAATGGATAAACAATGAATTTATCCCGTCTGGCACAGTGGCGCAGCGGCTAGTGCTGAATCCTGGCAACCGGGCGACCGGTGTTCGAAACCCCGCGTTTCCAATATAATTTTTTTGGAATATAATATTAATGATTATACGCAAAAGTAGCCTAGTTTTAAGTTAAAATATTATAAATCTACATGCATTGAGGATGTCATTCTTTATATAGCTCTCAACGTGCACCAAATTGAATTATTCCTAGTACATTGCAAAAAGAAGGAAAAGACTAGGATTCGAACCCGGGCCGTCTGCGTGAAAGTCAAAAGCACAAACCGTTACACCACAGTGCAGATAAGTAAAAGATCCACCATACATCAATCAATGGGTAAGAGAGCCGTATCCTTATTCTGTATAACAGTTAAACTAATTATTTTCGCTAGCAAGATCTCATTTGATTATTCAATCCATAAACCTACTGCCAGCAGGCAAGTTTAAAGAAATATAATCTGATTGATTGGGGTAATGAGGGACTTAAAATTAGCCTATAGATCATGCATTTAACTTGTTGGCGAGGCTATTGAGCCGTACTGCAATCTGTTAATAAAGTTTTAAATCAATTAATCAATCAATGGCGTTAGAAAATCAGGATCTCTGCTATCGATACGTGCTGGCTTTTCAACTGAAGCGGCCGCGCGCACTTATCCTGGGTCTCAAGTCTGGTTCGAGTTAACGAGACTGAATCCACCTTCGAGGAACAGGAAGATCCCGGCTTCAAACATCGGGTTAACTGAATCTGGATAATGGGACTCTTGATCGACTTAGTTGAACCAGGTACGGGGAATAGGGCCCTGGTTTAGCTAGAAATAATAATAATTAATTAGAGATGTCCAATATTATCGCCCTACCGATATTATCGGCCGATATTGGCATTCAAATATAATATCGGAAATTATCGGTATCGGTTTTTAATATATATATACATTTTATTTAACCTTTATTTACCCAGGCAAGCAAGTAAGAACAAATTCTTATATACAAAAGCAGCCTGACCAAAAAGCAAAAGCTGTGAATGCATCCAGTGAAATTAACACATCAATGCATACTTGTATTGTCAAAAGTATCCATTATGTTGTGTTCATTCCACAACAAGAGATATGCAATGTTAGTTACCTATACAAATTCATAGTCGGGGACAGGCCTACTATTTTCTGATCTTGGGATTATGAACCATCAGCGTTGTTCAGATTTACTGTATGACCGCACTCCTGCTCCAAATCCATCAGCGTAGTTCAGATTTACTGTATGACCGCACTCCTGCTCCGAATCCATCAGCGTAGTTCAGATTTACTGTATGACCGCACTCCCGCTCCAAATCCCACAATTGCAGAGGCTTCTCGCTCAGAATTTTGATTGGGTTGGAAAATCAAATGGTCTCTAACTCTCTACACACACAGTGATTATGCAGTTAAAGCGTTTAAATTTTTTCTGTGACTGGTTGGATAATCAATGGTTAACATGACCTGCATAGTGTTATTGTTATTATACTTGTTAGTGTTGTCGTAGTGATTAATCATAGACATGGATTAATGCTCGTCTTAGATACAATTATTTTGTATATATTGAAAAATCATACCATTTTCATATTTTTAAACGCGCCGTGGCTCCCTCCACATGAGAGAATGACAATTATGTTTTTTTCGAGGGCATCTCTGCTTTATTTATTTTTTTATTTTATTTTTTATCTTTTTCCCCCTCCTTCTTTTTCCGATTTTTCTCCCATCCCACTGTTAGTCGTTATGCCAATTCCCAACCCCCTTCCTGGTTGTTGCGCACTCCCCCCTATTGTTGGTCCGGGAGGCCGGAGACTGTCACATGCTTTCCTCCGACACATGTGCAGCCAGCCGGCAGCCAGCCTGGCCGCGCAGATTCTCACCGGGAGAGTGTAACGTGTGGAAGGTCACACTACCTCCCTCCAGATCCTACCCTTGCTGAGCAGGCGCCCCGACCGAACTGTAGGGGTTGCTGTCCACAACGCCCAGGACCCACCCACGGCTCCCCTCCCCCTAACTCAGCCAAACGAGTTAGTATAGCGATCAGCCCGAGCCAAGGCAATGCTGACTCTCCGGGAGTCGAGACCGCAGCCTCTTGCATTGGTGACGAGCACAATCTCCGCTACGCCACCTGACCGCCCCATCTCTGCTTTATTTAACAGTACAGTGTAGAGTGTCAGGACACATGGGGAGAGGTCGCTCTGACCAACTCTCACAGTATACATTCTGAACCACACTGCCTTCACTGTCTACAACTGCCTTACGCTGTAATCATAACTACCTAACTCAACCTATAGTCTTCGGTCTTCCCATATATTACTGTTGTTTACATACCCGATATCCATGTACAGTAATACTATTATACTGTATATATCGTATATATGTATAGTTATCTCCCAACGGTTTGGATATTTTATTTTTATTTTATTTTATTTATTAACACAAAAGGAAAAAAATACATAATAACCATATTGTGTAGGAGAAGTTTAGAAGCATAGAGGCTTATATAGAACTTCCCCTCTTTTGTAAAATCAAACATACAAAAATATACATATTATTAAAAAAATACCAGTAATACATTCAAAAGATATGTGTAAATACAAACATACATACACACAGTACATACATGCATATATACTGCATACATAATAATACATATAACCACCTACCCTATGTGCATATATCCCTGTTCACTTACCTGTCTACATACATTTATATTATATATAGATCTGTATCACATACCTACTCTTTACTAGTTACAGTATATATTACTCAGTAGCTTGTTATATATATCACATTTAATCACTTGTACATTGTATATTGTTAATGCACTTTACTGTTACATTTGCACTCATTGTGCTGTGCAATGACAATACATTAAATCTAATCTAAAACTCTCATTACTCTGGTAACATCATCATCATCATCATCATCATCATCATCATCAATCCTTTATTTAATACAGTAAAACTATTGAGGTTGTAAACAGACAGTAAATCACTGTAACAGTAAACAGTTAAAATAAATAAATAAAACAAAATGAAATATGAGATAAAAACAGGGGAAAGCACGTAAAATACAAGATAAAAACAAAGAAAATCTGCTAAAACAGTTACAGACTGATACACAATGATTAGTGATCATGGTTTTGAACGTTGCATAGGTTGGAAGAGTATTGATATTTTTTTGTATCCACTTTTTCTCCTCTTTTTCAATTTTTTCTCCCATCCCAATTCCAATGTGCCAATTCTTCCCTCCCCTGTCTTGAATGTTGCTCGCATATGCCCCCTACTGGCCGGTTGTAGGGAGGATAGAAGCCTTGCATCACGTGTCCCCTCCGGTACACGAGGAGGCAGCCTGTCACACCTTGTCACCTGCCAGCGCAGACTCTCATTGGCGAGGTGTAACGTGTGGGAGGCTCACACTACCCCCGCCATTTCCTGTCTCTGCTGTGCAGGCGTCCCCAACCGACCTGTAGGAGTCGCTGTCCACAACGTCCAGATTACCACCCATCGACTTCCACCCTCTAACTCTGCCAATTGAGTTAGTATGACGGCTGGCCCAAGCCGGAGTCAACGCCGACAGCCGGAGTCGAACCCGGTGTCTCTTGCGTTGGTGATGAGCGCAATGTCCGCTGCGCCACCCAGCCGCCCTAGGAGTATTGATCTTTAAAGTGTGTTGATGGATGTTTCATGAGTCAGGGGCATCAACAGAAAAGGCAGACCTTCCAAGCTCAGAACAAGCTTGAGGAACCTCAAGCACAAGCCAGTCATTTGAGCCAGTCAGATAGAGACCAAATAACCTATCCAGCAACATTGTGATGTAAGGTGGTAGCTTACCAATAAGGGCTTTGTAAATAAACAAATACTGTGTTAAAATAACGTGTTAAGCCCCGACCGGCCCGATATCGGGCAGAGATTAATTTCACGTCATAAATAGATTAATACAGTCTGTATTAATTAATGTTGCGTTTCTCTTTCAAATGTAGCCAAGCGTAAAGACCCTAACCCTATCCAAACAGCAGTCAAAGTGTATAAACAGCACTAGGTTTGTTTACCAATGATTGTTGTTATTAGCCATTGCATGGGAAACAGGATGATGTAGATGTGAGGAAATGACGCTGTCATGAAACTGTTGTAGTCCTAAGAAAGAGGAGACCCAGGGCTTTCGATGGATTTCATACAACTACACTACCCAGCTCACACCAGCCACTGTCTGACGTGAAAATTCTTTTTGAACGTTATTTTCGTGATTATATCTCACGGGTCGAACAAACCTGAACGTTATTGCCATAAAATACAACATATATTGTTTCTTTACCTTTCTGTGAATGTCTAGGGAAAAAAACCCGTCTGGTGAAAAATGGCAGAGCTATGGACATTATAAAAAAGTATATTTCCACATTTCCACAGAGCTTAGATTGTGTAGGTCACAAAACGTGTGCTTTTCGCATCGTAAAGGCGAACGGTTTGTACTTTTAATCCCAGCCTCTCTTGGTCCGACTGCTGTTTTGTTCGATGCCTAGCGCACAGTTCTGTCATCGTGTTTGTACACGGACCCGCTATGGAGAGGCTGGATTACAAGCACATTTCTGGCTCAATTAAAATGTATTCCAGTGTTTGTGAACTCTTACTCACAGAGTAGTGAGAGTAGGCTACAGTGCAAGTGCCATTCATGCTATATAGTCAACACAGCCTCCGCCTCAGTGTAGAAAGCACTGGTAGCCGACAGGGATGTAGGCTGGAATGCTTGGAATGAGTCGGGTCGCTGCATTAAGCCAGCGTGGGACAGGGTGGGTCAGTAACAAGGAAGTAGTCTGCCCAAGTCTGTCCAATAGGTAACGTCCCCCGTGGCCCGTGGCCCTCCCCCAGACCGGACCCAGCCAACCACCAGGGCTCATCCCCAGCGGGGCCACGTGGAACACAAAGGAACACCACGAAACAACAACCAGCTCACACAGTCGAGCCGTTAGGTGAACATGCTGCATTCTGCAGATTGGAAATGGCAGCGCTGCTTTGTCAAAAATGATGTCATCTGGGACTGGGTAGGGTTGGGTACCGTTCACATTTGAACCGATACCGGTACCAGTACCGGTTCCTGGAATTCGGTATCGGTACCCAGTGGTACCTTTTTCGGTACTTAACTCTTTCTGTAATAACAAGACATGTAATTTCAGTTGTAAAAAATGTATTTATGTTATTTATTTAGAACATTTTGTTATTTATTGTTGTAACACACCACACAAAATAAATCGCATGATCATGTATTATGTTTTAAAATGTTTAAATACCAACATTATCTTGCCATCCTCCAGCTTTCCCCTTAACCAAGGGTTGATGATGTTGTTGTTAGGGGACATGTCCTGACCGTAATAATGGGTAGATCTAAGCCCTGACTACTCTCTTTTGGTCCTGTAGTGGAAAGACGGCTATTGATGTCCACTTTACTGTCGTACTGTAGGTGCACTCTTGAGAACATCCCGCGCTTGATGACGGAACACTCCACCCAGGAAATAAAGCCATAATCACACACATGTAGCTGTACTATAAACAGTCTTGTACATCACCCACAAAGGCCTTGATATTTTCTTTTTCATAATTTCATTGGGGTGTAATAATATAACATATCACAATTAATAACGATTTGTACAAGACAGTTGATTGTTTTGGTGTTATAAATAAAGATAAATACATTTTATAAATCAGCTTTAAAGTGTCCCTTTAATGTTGTCTAGGCTAGTGTTGTCTTTGACGTTACAGCTTCTTTTACACAGAGAGCCTAAAGGCAAAGCTCATTTATAATTGCCATGTTAATTATACAGCTGGACGATCTGTCTTCATCGTTAGCTGATTTGTTGTCCCTGGTTTTGTTAATTATACAGCATCATAACGGCTGGACGATCTGTCTTCATCCTTAGCTGATTTGTTGTCCATGGTTTTGTGGCCGCGTCTTCGGCGGCACTTTGTTAACGGCGACAGCGGTCTGGGGGGCCTGGTTTTCTAAGGGCCTGTGTTTGCACTCCATCGCCTCTCCTTAATGCATTAGCCTTCAATGACGGAGGCTGGCCTGGACCCAGCGGCCGTGGCATCACAATGAGCTCACTGTCGGGGGCTGAGATCAGCTCCCTCTGCCCCTCCTGTCCTCCTCCTCTCCTCCTCTCTTCCGTCTCCTCTCCCTCTGTCCCTCCTCTCCCCCTCTGTCTCCTCTCCTCCTCTGTCTGTCTCCTCTCCCCCTCTGTCTCCTCTCTCTCTTCTCCTCCTCCATCTCCTCTCCTCCTCCGTCTCCTCTCCTCCTCTGTCTCCTCTCCTCTCTCTCTTCTCCTCCTCCATCTCCTCTCCTCCTCTGTCTCCTCTCCCCCTCTGTCTCCTCTCCTCCTCTGTCTCCTCTCCTCCTCCATCTCCTCTCCTCCTCCGTCTCCTCTCCTCCTCCGTCTCCTCTCCCCCTCTGTCCCTCCTCTCCTCCTCCGCCTCCTCTCCTCCTCCTCTGTCTCCTCTCCCCCTCTGTCTCCTCTCCCCCTCTGTCTCCTCTCCCCCTCTGTCTCCTCTCCCCCTCTGTCTCCTCTCCTCCTCCGTCTCCTCTCCTCCTCTGTCCCTCCTCTCCTCTGTCTCCTCTCCCCCTCTGTCTCTTCCTCCTCCATCTCCTCTCCTCCTCCCCCTCCTCTCCCCCTCTCTCTCCTCTCCTCCTCCCCCTCCTCTCCCCCTCTGTCTCCTCCTCCTCCATCTCCTCTCCTCCTCCGTCTCCTTCCCCTCCTCTCCATCTCCTCTCCTCCTCTCCGTCTCCTCTCCTCCTCCATCTCCTCTCCTCCTCCGTCTCCTCTCCTCCTCCGTCTCCTCTCCTCCTCCGTCTCCTCTCCTCCTCCTCTGTCTCCTCTCCTCCTCCGTCTCCTCTCCTCCTCCTCTGTCTCCTCTCCTCCTCCGTCTCCTCTCCTCCTCTGTCTCCTCTCCTCCTCCGTCTCCTCTCCTCCTCCGTCTCCTCTCCTCCTCTGTCTCCTCTCCTCCTCCGTCTCCTCTCCTCCTCCTCTGTCTCCTCTCCTCCTCCGTCTCCTCTCCTCCTCCGTCTCCTCTCCTCCTCCGTCTCCTCTCCTCCTCTGTCTCCTCTCCTCCTCCGTCTCCTCTCCTCCTCCTCCGTCTCCTCTCCTCCTCTGTCTCCTCTCCTCCTCCGTCTCCTCTCCTCCTCCGTCTCCTCTCCTCCTCCTCCGTCTCCTCTCCTCCTCCGTCTCCTCCTCCGTCTCCTCTCCTCCTCCTCCGTCTCCTCTCCTCCTCCTCTGTCTCCTCTCCTCCTCCGTCTCCTCTCCTCCTCCGTCTCCTCTCCTCCTCCGTCTCCTCTCCTCCTCCTCCGTCTCCTCTCCTCCTCCTCTCCTCCTCTGTCTCCTCTCCTCCTCCGTCTCCTCTCCTCCTCCTCTGTCTCCTCTCCTCCTCCGTCTCCTCTCCTCCTCCGTCTCCTCTCCTCCTCCGTCTCCTCTCCTCCTCTGTCTCCTCTCCTCCTCCGTCTCCTCTCCTCCTCCTCTGTCTCCTCTCCTCCTCCGTCTCCTCTCCTCCTCCGTCTCCTCTCCTCCTCGGTCTCTTCTCCTCCTCCGTCTCCTCTCCTCCTCCTCTCCTCCGTCTCCTCTCTTCCTCTGTCCCTCCTCTCCTCCGTCTCCTCTCTTCCTCTGTCCCTCCTCTCCTCCTCCTCTCCTCCTCTGTCCCTCCTCTGTCCCTCCTCTCCTCCTCTGTCCCTCCTCTGTCCCTCCTCTCCTCCTCCGCCTCCTCATTCCTCGAGGAATGCTGCACGCTGAGCCACTGTCTTTGCCCTCAAAGCCGCAAGATGTCCGCCGATTTCTTCAATTTTCATCACAGTTTTGTACGACTGACGTGGGCCATTCTGTCTTCTTGAGAAGAGCTCAAAGGACAACAGTGTTTTTATTGATGTGTTTGTTAGCCTTGGTGCAGCCTCTGTAGCTGCTTAAAGGAACACAGCAACATTATGGGAAATGCGCTTACCATCTTCTCCAGAGTCAGACAAGACGATATACTTATATCCTCTCTGTGCGTTCAGTAGAACGCTATCTTAAGCTATCTTAGCCAAGATTAAAACTCCAGGAGAGATGTTTCTGGCCAACAGCTAGGCTAGCTGGTACGTATCAGCTTCCATTAATTTGTGCTAAGCTAGGCTAGCCGGTCCGTATCAGCTTCCATTAGTTTGTGCTAAGCTAGGCTAGCCGGTCCTCTCACACACACATTCTTCACATTCAAGGTGGTTAGCACATTTCCCATAATGTTGCTGTGTTCCTTTAATGACCTCATAAAAGTCCAAACCTGTGACTTTGCTGAGACATTGTAGTTGAATGCCTTTATTCCAGCCAAGGCATTTCTTCTATTGTGAAGAACCGAGGGGCCCAAAGTCTATTTTCACCCTTGAAAACTAATCAAGTTTTTAAATAATTCTCTACCCTCCTAGTTTTCCCTACCCGATATCATATGTCCTGGAAAAGTGTTCAGGGCTGAGGGCTCCATCCATCCATCCATCCATCCAGCAGAATGGAGTCATGTGAAGCTGGAAAGAACATTACTAATTGTGCGAAACCCCCCTCCCCCCAAAAAACTATCCTCACGACTATAAAGTAAATAATAAAGAAATATAAATATAAAGAAATAACAGCCTCTGTTTGGACAGGTCTCTCCTATAACATGCTCCAGAGGCTCGGGCAGCTACGTGGCGCAGTGGGCAAGGCGCTCGCAACGAATGCTGGAGACTAGGCTCGAACAGGATGCCTCCTGTTCGAGCCCCGCTCTCCACATTGCTTTCAGTTTAGCTGGTCGTCCACAGTAATACACATTGGCAGTATTACGGGGAGGGAAACTAAAGGGTGGGGATCGGGCGTTGTGGACAGTGACTCCTACAGGTCGGTTGGTGCGCCTGCGCAGTAGAATCAAGAAGCGACGGGGGCGGGGCCCCTCCAAAGCCCAGACCCCTGACGCTGAGAGATCGAGCCGCGCAGGTGAAAAGATGCGACGGCTGTTACCTCGAGTATCGGAGGGGACTCGTGCTATGTATGACTTAGTCCACATTGCAGCCGGCTTGTGGGAGGCAAGAAACAGCGTTCGAAGACAGGGGAGGGTTGAATTGGACGATATGAAAATTGGGATGGGAGAAAAATAGAAAATGGGAGAAAAAGTGGATACAAAAAAAAACATGCTCCAGAGGCTCCTGGCTGCAAAGGGTCATCGGCGTTTTACAATCTGGAGAGGCTCGCTGAGGTCACAGCGGTGTTGCTGATGTGTCCTGTGGATGGGAAGGGAAGAGCGCATCCTTCTGCCTGGATCACTGCAGGCCACTGGCCACATCCTCCTCCCGCGGCTGGGGCCGCGCAGATAACGGCTCTCCGGCTGGAGCTGTGTCTGACGGAGATAGGGATGCGAATGTAAAGTGTTTAAGTGTGTGTGTGTGTGCGTGTGCGTGCGTGCGTGCGTGCGTGTGTGTGTGTCTGTGCGTGTGTGTGCGCGCGCGCATGTGTGTGCGTGCGTGTGCGTGTGCGTGTGTGTGTGTGTGTGTGTGCGTGCGTGCGTGCGTGTGTGAGAGACTAAGCCCCCTCCTGGCAGGAAGTATCTGTTCAGGAACAGGAAGCTAATATCCCTGATGTGACCTCCAGCTGTGGCCCAGTCACCCTGCCCCAGACAGCGCCTCCTCTCCTCGCCCCAGAGGAACACACTCAGCACTTCTCCACCTCACCCTGCCCCAGACAGCGCCCCCTCTCCTCGCCCCAGAGGAACACACTCAGCACTTCTCCACCTCTCCCTGAGCCAGTAGGTTCCAGCCTTGGAGGGCGGCGGCGCGGCACTCTTTTGCAGTGTCACGATTGCAGATAAAAATGACTACAATTCTAAAATGTTATAATATATATATTTTTTAAGTTAAACCTTTCACTGCGACAATACAGAAGGCACACGACAAAGGGTTAACCCTTTCACTACCACACTACACACACACACACACACACACACACAGAAATGGAGAATGGCTGCATCTCCGTAGACCGTGCCGCGCCACCGTTTTAAAGTCATAGTGAAGATTGATTTGTATGAAAACCGATGTATGTATAATTTAGCTAGGACGTCACTGGGATTAAAGCAAGCTTTCCAAAAAAATTATATACTGTATATAATTTAAAAAAAGCATTTTTTTAAGCTTTCAGGAGGGGCGGGGGGTCCCGTTGGCAAGGCGGGCCGTCCCTTCAAGGCAATGGTAGGGGAAACACTGCCTAGGCACCACCCCTCGCCTAAACCAAGCACAGTATTTCCATAATGTGAGAACACATCATGTCTGTCACAAAGAATCACATGCTGTGTGCTACATGTGCGAAAGGGCAACTGCAGGCAACGCCCGCGCCTTATTCTCTGGGCATTGTCCAGAATCCATGTGCGAAAGAGGCTTATTTAGACTGAAGTTGAACCAAAGGAGTGTCATCATGGCTAGGAGGACCATCAGCATTCTGCAGGCATACACTGATGCGCCTCATGGTTGAATGATCAGGCCCCCCTCCCCTCCACACGTTTATTTGATTCATGTAGGCTATATATCCAGTTAGCTACGCTGCTGGAATCCCTAATGAGCTCATCCGGACACAGAAACCCAAAATAGAAGGTTTCTCTCCTTTCTTGGGTTGCTCAAGAAAAGAAGAAAATAATTCGGACTGTCGCTTAGGCCTGTCGTGTCGCTGTGCATGGTAGTGACGGTCCTTAACCCTTTCACTACCACACTACAGAAGGTTAACCTTTCACTACTACACTACAGACGGTTAATGTCTCTGTAGTGTGGTAGTGAAAGGGTTAACCTTTTGTCGTGTGGCAGTGAAACGGTTAACCGCCTGTAGCGTGGTAGTGAAAGGTTAACCTTCTGTAGTGTGGCAGTGGAAGGGTTAATGGCAAAGAGAGGGTCACTTCCAGTGACTCGAGAGGAGGTCATGAGAGGTGTCAGTGGCCACTGGCCAGCAACCATCTTTAAAAGGCCAAGTAGAGGGGACCTGGCCTCTGTGGACGCAGGGTGCACCCATAAAGAGTAGGGGTGGGGGATCGATACAGCAGGGTGCACCCATAAAGAGTAGGGGTGGGGGATCGATACAGCAGGGTGCACCCATAAAGAGTAGGGGTGGGGGATCGATACAGGGTGCACCCATAAAGAGTAGGGGTGGGGGATCGATACAGGGTGCACCCATAAAGAGTAGGGGTGGGGGATCGATACAGCAGGGTGCACCCATAAAGAGTAGGGGTGGGGGGATCGATACAGGGTGCACCCATAAAGAGTAGGGGTGGGGGATCGATACAGGGTGCACCATAAAGAGTAGGGGTGGGGGATCGATACAGCAGGGTGCACCCATAAAGAGTAGGGGTGGGGGACCGATACAGGGTGCACCCATAAAGAGTAGGGGTGGGGGACCGATACAGGGTGCACCCATAAAGAGTAGGGGTGGGGGACCGATACAGGGTGCACCCATAAAGAGTAGGGGTGGGGGACCGATACAGGGTGCACCCATAAAGAGTAGGGGTGGGGGATCGATACAGCAGGGTGCACCCATAAAGAGTAGGGGTGGGGGATCGATACAGCAGGGTGCACCCATAAAGAGTAGGGGTGGGGGGATTGATACAGGGTGCACCATAAAGAGTAGGGGTGGGGGATCGATACAGGGTGCACCATAAAGAGTAGGGGTGGGGGATCGATACAGCAGGGTGCACCCATAAAGAGTAGGGGTGGGGGATCGATACAGCAGGGTGCACCCATAAAGAGTAGGGGTGGGGGGATCGATACAGGGTGCACCATAAAGAGTAGGGGTGGGGGGATCGATACAGGGTGCACCCATAAAGAGTAGGGGTGGGGGATCGATACAGCAGGGTGCACCCATAAAGAGTAGGGGTGGGGGATCGATACAGCAGGGTGCACCCATAAAGAGTAGGGGTGGGGGATCGATACAGCAGGGTGCACCATAAAGAGTAGGGGTGGGGGATCGATACAGCAGGGTGCACCCATAAAGAGTAGGGGTGGGGGATCGATACAGCCATATATTGCGATATTCTGTATGCCGATATTATATCAATACAGCTTGACAATCCAATTTTGCTGCAATAAAAATGTGTGAAGTGACTGAAAACGTCATATTATGATTAGATGAAACCGATCTAAAACAGAATCCCGAACTGTGAATCACTAAAGACACTTCTAACTGCTGCTGTCACCCATCGTCATTGACCCAGTAGCGTGTGGAAGAACCACACACAGCCACAACAGCCGGGCACCTCCTCATGCTGGTCACCAGCCTGGTCACACACTGCTGTGGGGTGGCATTCCACTCCTCAACCAGGATCTTTCTCAAGTCAGCCAACGTGGTTGTGTTGGTCACCCTGAGCACCAACAGCACGCGGCCCAAGCTGACCCCACAAGAGTTCAATGGACCTGTCTCAAACCCTGCCCTCTTTTCTTGATCCTCCAATCACAACTGTCGCTTACCTCGGACAAACCAAGTTTGTCCGAGGTAAGCGACAGTTGTGATTGGAGGATCAAGAAAAGAGGGCAGGGTTTGAGACAGGTCCATTGGGTTGAGGTCAGCAGCACTGACTGTTGGCAGGCCACTCCATTCTCTCTACTCCCAGAGTCTGGAGGTAGTCTCTGATGAACCAGCTCTGTGGGGGCGAGCGTTGTCATCCTGGAGGATGGAGGTCGGTCCCAGACTGGAGATATGGGATGGCCACTGACAGGGGGTAGGTGTGGAAAAGTGACCATAGCTCAGCGTAGGAAGGTCAGACCGAGGTCCATATCTGAGGAGGTGCCAGGCTGTAGTGGCTGTGTGTGGCTCTTCCACACGCTACTGAGGCTCCTGACTGTTTGGTAAATGAATGAATTGTAAAATTGCCAATATGTCTTGTTTCTTCCTTGTTACTGATAGACTTCAGTCATCCAATCCACCAAACAACACCAAACAAGAGTCAATAGCAACAGCAGAATAAGCTGTTTGAATAAGATTTGGCACATTTTTCATGGGCGCAACCCACATGCTCAGCTGTGTAGCTTATCCCACAAATGCATGTTCCTAACAAATGGGGCACCGTTTAAAAGGGAAATCAACAGGCTTTCCAACGGTATAAAATGTATTGCCAAGAAGCATTGTTACAACAGAGAAATAATCTACCAAACACAAATGTCCAAACTTTTTGTTCTATGTTTAGAATCACGGCTAGTGTAATGATAATCATATTGTGGGGCCTCTATTGAAAAGATCACACCAACCGTGTTATAGTGTCCCTTAACTCATTCAGCGCCAGAGGGCGCTGTTTACTGTGTGGTTGAAAGGCCAACGCTTTAACACTTTGAGTGCCAGCAGGGGGCGCCAGAAATAGCGCTTGAGTGCCAGCGCTGTAGTCAATGGGAGGGCGAGCACATTTGCGAACGCATAAACTATATCTTAAATTATGCCTATGTGTCTAATACGCCCGTCGCTTATCAATGACTTGTTTGCAGTCAACATTGTCGAAACGGATTGTTTTTTAATCGTTACATTTCCGTTTGATACCATTATGAATAACGCTCGTTTTTTTAAACTTCCAGAAGAAAAAAAAAGATTCTGCAGGAATCACACTTTACTGCAATATACAAAACACGTTGTCATTTTTCTGCCTATTTATGAATCATTTTCAAATAAACACTAGATTATCGATAGTATATGTGTACTTATGCACGCTAGAGAAGCGGGCTGAAAAATCGATTATCTTATTTCCTGATCAGCACACACACACTCACAGCCACACACACACACACATATGGGACACGCTGAGATATAGGTGAAAAGAGCTCTGATTATCCCAAGACTGGTCAAATAGATTCCTTACCTCAGATCAGATGTTCTCCAAAAAGATTATTCCAATTCCTGATCGCCATTCCAAATATCGATCGCTGGGTACTGGGAATACCGATTCCACGCTGTTCTGAGGGTCGGCGAAGACTGCAATCGGCTCGGATTACATGCCTGACAAGTAAAATGTGGATTCCGGACTTTCTTTTCCCCATGCGTTTTCATTCAATCCAATCCAAAGGGTGCATAACCATCCGGCAGACGATAGGGGGCGGTATTTTCCCTGTTCAAACTCAGACAGAGTCCCAGTGGTAACGTGAGGCTAGATTGATGGAAAATTTATGGAAATCGATAATAAAAAAAAAACGATTAAATAACGAGATTTCTCATTCCTGGCACTCAACGCATGGCATGAACTAACAATATTTCTTGTGGCTGGCACTCAAAGTGTTAAAGTATAGGAATACGTGGCGGTGTTTGCAGGGATACAACTATATTATATATTATAGCTATGGATATAATACTATTGCCCATTTGACATCGAGTATCTATTGTTCAATTTGTGAAAAAGAAATAATTTTTTCATCGATACAATCCCCGTTTTATACCGTGGTGAATATAAGTATAGTTTTAGAGTGGTCTACTCTAGGGTAATTCCCAAAAGGCTGCGTTGTCGTTTCTTGCCTATTCTCAAATCAAATCTAGATTATAGGTATGATGTTTCATCATGAATGCATGAAAGGGGGGGGGGGGGGGGGTATGCTTTGCTCGTCACCAACGGAATATGTTACAGAGTACATTACACACATTAGGGCTGGGCGATATAACGATAACGATAAATATCGCGATATATTGTAATAATCGATATCGAATATCGAAATAAAAAATCGAAAAATCGTTTTTTTTTTTTTTTTACCTGCAACAGGGCAGTTTTAAAACCAGAGACAGTGGACAGACTTGTCTTTCTTGCCTGCAACTTAAAGTAATGGTTTTGCTTGTCCAAATGACAATACTGACCAAATTCAGATTTCTTTTTCTCTTGTCCATTTATTTTGTTTGCTTTCTAATTTAAAATACATTTTGAAACCGTCTGTACACAGTAGGCTATGTGTGCTAGCAGAACTAGACTCCAGTCACGAGTCACAGTGCACATGTGCGGTGGTTTGTCCACCAAAAAAGCGCCAAAAGATCGAAAATAAACTAGCACAGCCAGAACTGTTCAACTCCTCTGGAGCCACAGCCAGCAGAGAAGCCGGTTTACTTTAGCTTTTAAACCAGCTGCAGCCTGAGAACTGGAGTGTGAGGGGATGTAACACTAAAGATGGCGGCAATGACAAAGAATTGCTGCAAAATAAACATACATCTGTTGTTAAAAAAAAATTATTCTTTTAATTTTTTTTATACTTATAACAATTCGATAATTATCGATATCGAGAAATAAAATAAAATTATCATATCGTTATCGCGATATGATTTTTTTCCATATCGCCCAGCCCTAACACACATACGCTCCGATTGCAATGAAGGAATTCTTGGATCAACGCAAGATTGATACCATATAGCCCTTACCTTGACTAGGATGTACCCCAAAAAGAATATTCCAATTATCTGATCGCCATTCCAAGTATTGATGTAGATCGTGTCGCCAAAATAATCCACCAAAGAACATGAATCGGGAGTGTTTGATTCTTATAAATCCATGCGTTATAACCGCTCGTCATGCCCGACAAGGAAAAGTCCGCCCGGACCTATATAATCGACGCACACCCAAATACACAGAGTTTCAAAGGGTGTGCAATACCGGCCACAACCTACCAGGCAGCGGTATTGGACTTTTGCGATCTCATACCCATTCCCAATGATAACACCAGGATCCCTGGATGGATAATGAATGGAAATATCGAATAAAAGAAATAACGACCAAAACCCAAGAAATCTCAGGTCTGGCACCCAACCGCTGGCGAGTTAACCCGACTTATCTCGGATTTGGCCCCGAATGAGTTAATGCTGCATTCAATTACTCTATAACTCGGTCGGAAATTACGACTCCCTACTAGGAAAAATCTAAAGTTATTAGCTGTTTTAAGAGTAGGCCTACATGTGTAAGTATATTAGCTACATGTCATTGTAAACTGTCTTTGTGAGTTTATAAGACACATTGTAAGAAAGAATTGTCAAAAAGGTTTAGTGTAGGTCAGAGATGGCGTGTTTCCCACTTCCAACCTCCTGCCTCCGACCGCGAACGAACGCAGCATTAATGCCTTGTGTCATGTTCACCGACCTCCAGCTGCTTTCCTCTCTACCTCTTCCTGTGGCAGCAGCACCTTGACCTCAACGTGAACTCCTCTCCACCCCCAATTTAATCCGCTGAGTCAAGATAAATCAAGAGTTGATTTATCACATCTTTGTCCTCGTTCAACAGATTCCCTCGCTGATGCCTCTCTCTCCTGCAGTGTTACGTAGTACACACAGTGAGGATTTAGATACCAGGTGAATTGATTGATTGAAGGATGTGAAGCTCTTTCTTGCCTTCCTCCGCTTTAGTACCTTTCCAGAGGGAGGGCTCTTCATTTAGATTCTGATCAGGGATGTCCTCCTGATACCACTTTTGTTCATTACAAGCACAAATACTTACATTTGGGTACTTGCAGATACAGAGTACCGATATGAGTACCTAATAACTTAATAACATAACTCAACATAACTTAATAACACCATTACAGGGGGTGCTCCAGTAGCACACCATGTACCGCGCTGCGTCGCGGAATACCGTGCTGCGTCACGGATCTGGTTGACTCCGAGTTCGATTCCCGGACTCGCCGTCATTTGCCGAATGTCTTCCCCTGCTCTCTCTCCCGTTTCACCCTGCATCTGTCGGTCATGCTTGACCAGAAAAGCGATAAACGCAAAAAAATTAAGTTTAAAAAAAAAATAACACCATTACAGTTCTAACAGAGTACTGATGTGAGTAACGTTACTTGATAACACCATTACAGTTCTAACAGAGTACTGATGTGAGTAACGTTACTTAATAACACCATTACAGCTCTAACAGAGTACTGATGTGAGTAACGTTACTTAATAACACCATTACAGCTCTAACAGAGTACTGATGTGAGTAACGTGACTTAATAACACCATTACAGTTCTAACAGAGTACTGATGTGAGTAACGTTACTTGATAACACCATTACAGCTCTAACAGAGTACTGATGTGAGTAACGTTACTTGATAACACCATTACAGCTCTAACAGAGTACTGATGTGAGTAACGTTACTTAATAACACCAGTACAGCTCTAACAGAGTACTGATGTGAGTAACGTTACTTAATAACACCAGTACAGCTCTAACAGAGTACTGATGTGAGTAACGTGACTTAATAACACCATTACAGCTCTAACAGAGTACTGATGTGAGTAACGTTACTTAATAACACCATTACAGCTCTAAACAGAGTACTGATGTGAGTAACGTTACTTAATAACAGGTTACAGTTCTAACAGAGTACTGATGTGAGTAACGTTACTTGATAACACCATTACAGCTCTAACAGAGTACTGATGTGAGTAACGTTACTTGATAACACCATTACAGCTCTAACAGAGTACTGATGTGAGTAACGTGACTTGATAACACCA
>NC_140171.1:129010109-129103890 GCF_963971535.1 Notolepis coatsorum
TCTGTCCCGGTCTCTGTCCCAGTCTCCGTCCCAGTCTCTGTCCCAGTCTCTGTCCCGGTCTCTGTCCCAGTCCCAGTCTCTGTCTCGCTCGCCCCCCTGCTGCTGTCGGGCTACTAGCTGCTGTCATTTTGTCCCCAAAATTAAGTTTGAACGAATCCAAAGTAAAATAATTTGTTCAAAGATAGAGGGAAAGATAGATAGAGAGGGGGAGAGAGAGAATGAGTGTGTGTGTGTGTGTGTGTGTGAGAGAGAGAGAGAGAGGGGGAGAGAGAGAATGAGTGTGTGTGTGTGTGTGTGTGTGAGAGAGAGAGAGAGAGAGAGAGAGAGAATGAGAGTGTGTGTGTGAGAGAGAGAGAGAGAGAGAGAGAGAGAGAGAATGAGAGTGTGTGTGAGAGAGAGAGAGAGAGAGAGAGAGAGAGAGAGAGAGAGAGAGAGAGAGAGGCGAGAGCTTCACAATTACGCCATTAAATGTCCCTCTCACCTCAACTGTTCTAGGTCACACATACCTTCCTTATTATGGATAAATTATTACAACTCGCATATTAGCGTTTTGACAGCTACTAGTCACACAATTTCTCTCACACACATGCACACACACACACACACACACACACACACACACACACACACAGGTCAAACAGGACAAAGTATCACATAACATTCACAGGTCATTTCAAGACTTAATGCAAGGCCCTATGGAATCTGTGTTAGCTTTTTTTCAAAGCTCAATTCCATGATTCTGTCTGACTTTGTCATCATCACAGAAACCATAGGGTCTCATTAATACTGCCATCTGCCACCAGGCCACTTCTTCTGGGGTGGAACCTGTCAGCCTGACACACCCCATCCAGACACAGCTTCACCTCACTGTCAGCCTGACACACCCCATCCAGACACAGCTTCACCTCACTGTCAGCCTGACACACCCCATCCAGACACAGCTTCGCCTCACTGTCAGCCTGACACACCCCATCCAGACACAGCTTCACCTCACTGTCAGCCTGACACACCCCATCCAGACACAGCTTCGCCTCACTGTCAGCCTGACACACCCCATCCAGACACAGCTTCACCTCACTGTCAGCCTGACACACCCCATCCAGACACAGCTTCGCCTCACTGTCAGCCTGACACACCCCATCCAGACACAGCTTCGCCTCACTGTCAGCCTGACACACCCCATCCAGACACAGCTTCACCTCACTGTCTTCCTTCTGATCTGAGCCCACTCTGTGTGGTTGCTGTCTGACGTACTGAGTCAGGAGTCCTGCACGCGTGAATATTAAAGGCAACCAACTTGTGTTCGGCTTTTCTCTGATTGGCCGCGCCCCCCCCCGCCCCCACGCGCAGGCAAGCGCAGTCGTCCCACGTCCCAAATGAAATCCAAGGAGCGCGCGCTAGCGGCAGCGCGGGCAACCAACTTGTGGCTGCTGTTCCAACGCACTTGTGTTGGGCTGCGGTAGCAGTGGAGCGCTATGAAATGCGCTGAACTAGAAAGCGTAACGTTATTATGTTTCGCGTTTTTAACAACCAACTACCAGATTCACTTGTGTATAAACAAAGCCCATACAGTTATGAAATGCGCTGAACTAGAAAGCGTAACGTTATTATGTTTCGCGTTTTTAACAACCAACTACCAGATTCACTTGTGTATAAACAAAGCCCATACAGTTATGAAATGCGCTGAACTAGAAAGCGTAACGTTATTATGTTTCGCGTTCCATTGATTAACGCCATTACCTGCTGTGCTGTAGGAAGCAGAGGTACAGTAAGTTACAGTAGGTGTAGGTTACATGTTCAATCAAAGCCCATACAATTTTTTAGATGAATGATTGTGGATATAATATAGAAAACACATCATTATGATATTGTCAGAGGGAGAGGCATGACTTCGCGACAGCCATATTAGACACTCACTGTACATCAGTGTGGAACTGTAACGTTATATGTTATTTCGCCCGTGGAGGCTGCTGAGCCTGAAGCGCCAGCGGGGCGACGCAGTGGTTTATCCCCGGCTTTCGTGCGCCGCCGCCGGCTTGATACAGCTTCAGCAGCAGCAGCGGCGGTGCTCTGTTGTAGGAAGCCCTTCAATGACAGCGGCGCGCTCTCATATTTTGCGAATGCATAAACTATATCTTAAATTATGGCTATGTGTCTAATATGGCTGTCGCTTATCAATGACTTCGCGACAGCCATATTAGACACATCGCCATAATTTAAGATATAGTTTATGCATTCGCAAATATGAGAGCTCTGTCATTGAAGTGGGTGGTGGCAGCATTACTAACAGTAGCGATTTTTATTGTTTTGTCATGACCAAACATAATCCCAACATAGATAGGAGGTGTACTGTATGTCAAATGTCGGTCATGTGGTGGAAGAGTTTAGTACAGTCACACAACAGAACACCGCTGTAGTACAGTCACACAACAGAACACCGCTGGTTCGAACAGCGCTTCTGCCGCGCCGCAAGGGCGTGTGCTAGTGGATTGATTGATTGGCCGTGTGGCCAATCAGAGAAACGCTGAACGAAAAGCTGAACACAAGTTGGTTGCCTTTAATATTCACGCGTCCTGCACAGGATGCTCATTGGGACTCTCTGGCCCAAGCCGGAGGCAATGCTGACACCGGGATTCGAGACCGGAGTCTCTTGCATTGGTGACGAGCGCAATCTCCGCTGCGCCACCCAGCCGCCAGTTTGGGCAAATTAGAAGTTAATTGAAGGAAGTGGACAGAAGGTGCTCAGATGTTAGCTGGTTGTCTGCAAACAGGTCTGACTCAGCTGTAACTTTGGAGCGGTCGCTTCCAAGTTCCTGCTTATCTGGCCATTAAATCAGTATTATTCTTACTGTCTCTCTCTCTGTCTCTCTCTCTCTCTCTCTCTCTCTCTCTCTCTCTCTCTCTCTCTCTCTCTCTCTCTCTCTCTCTCTCTCTAGATTAGAAGATTGAATCTTCCGATATTACCGCCAGATTAGAAGTGGTCGCACGGTTGGCCTTGATTGTGGACAGAGTGGAGCCATGCAGCTCTTTAACCCTTCACTGCTACTGTATGGTACAATTATAGGTCCAGAAGTGGAGCTCCAGTGCTAATGGACCCAGTGGCTGAGAGACTCCGTTGTCCCCGTTTCAATTCAGCCGCCAAACTGGATTAAACATGAAGGTTAAAATGACGGGAACAGATGATGTGCTGCATGTTCATACCAAACGTGATGCATGTGCTCTATATTTATACCAGTATATCTATAACAGTGTACAGAATGCGCTTGCATTGTCACATCATAATAATAGACCAACAGGCTTTAACCCCTTCACTACCTCACTACCAAAGGGTTAACCCTTTCACTGCGACAGTACAGAAGGTTAACCCTTTCACTGCCACACGACAAAGGGTTAACCCTTTCACTTCCACACTACAGAAGGTTAACCCTTTCACTGCCACACTACAGACGCCGCTGTCTTGTTAACCTTCTGTAGTGTGGCAGTGAAAGGGTTAACTGGATTCATCAGCCAAAACCTCACGGGAGGTGAAATAAAGAGCACAGTCCTTCGTATTGCCAGTATAAATGTTGGCGTGCTCTGCTGCTGTTGGGGGGGCGACTCCTGTGTCTTTCCATGACTGTATTGACTAGCAGCTCTACGGCAGTAGATAATATCCAGTTAGGCAGTTACGCAAGTACTGTAGACGTGAAATCTGGTTAAAATGAACAAATGAAGGAAAATCTAATAACGGGGGGAAGGGGGGTTGGGGTTGCAAAAGTTGCAAGTTGGTCCCTTAACCCTTTCATGCCCCCTGATGGCAGTTTGGGCACATTTTAAATTTTTTTATCCACTTTTTCTCCTTATTTTCAATTTTTCTCCCATCCCAATTTCGTATTTCCAATTCTCCCCTGTCTTGAACGTTGCTCGACTATGCCTCCCACTGGTCGGTCGTAGGGAGGATAGAAGCATTGCATCACGTGTCCCCTCCGGTACACGAGGAGGCAGCCTGTTGCATCTTTTCACCTGCCAGCGCGGACTCTCAGTGGCGGGATGTAACGCATGGGAGGCTCACACTACCCCCGCTACTTCTAGCTTACATTTGAATATTTTTTTTAAGCTCAGTTGGCTTTGACTTTTTAATCCGTTAAATGTTTGGGCATGAAATGTCAGGTCCCAACATGCTTATAGAGACCCGCTGGCTTGGCTGGTGATGTAATGTCAAATCGTGCTAAAAGCTCTCTCTAGGAGTGAACAGCCATGTGCCGCTGAGTGCTGCTGAGTGCTGCTGACACTGATTATTCTCTCTCTCTCCCTCTCCCTTCTTTCTCTCCTTCCTATTTTCCACAGATCGAGAGGATCAATCGATTCTTTGCACGTGAGTAATGTCTTCTTGAGCCATGTTTGCAGCCTCCTCCTCCTCCTCTAAATTCGGTCTATATTGGATGTGGAAGTTGAGTTTAACGCACATATATATAATTGGATCCTAGGGTTCTCCCACCACTAAAGCAAGTCTTAGGCTGCAGCAACAACAAAACATATATGATATACTGTAGTATGATTTAGTTATAGTATAATACAATTCAAATAATACAATTATATAGTATATAGAAGTATAATATAGAATAATACATGATATAATAGAACAGTATAAATATATAGATAAGTGTGTGTGTGTGTGTGTGTGTGTGTGTGTGTGTGTGTGTGTGTGTGTGTGTGTGTGTGTGTGTGTGTGTGTGTGTGTGTATAAATGAACCTCAGTAAATATGCAATTTAACTGATAGATACACAAAATATTAGTAGTATTTATTTATGTTAATTTAATTGTGTTGATGTTTTCATTTCTGCAAAATAAGTATGTACATTTTGTTTTGTTTGGTAAACATTGCGCTATGAACAGTCTATCGGTGTACAGTATGTGTGTAGGGGCAGGTACAATAAGGTCTATCAGTGTACTGTACTGTATGTGTGTAGGGGCAGGTACAATAAGAGTTTTCTTCTTCTTCCTGTTCCTTTCGGCCATGGAATTTAGTGGATCATATTAAGTGAACTATATGTACTGAAGCCACTGTTGGACTGTAACAATTCCATGTACGAATAAATAACAATGAAAATTAAAACATTGATCTGTCACTGAACGGATAGACATCTGACGGAAGGTATTACTGTCCATTTTGTTTAACGTAACCGTGCCGCTGCAGAAACAGACCGCAGGGTGGTAACGTATCCGCCAGTTCCACAGGCTCACCTTCTCCAAACCTTTCTGTTCGTCAAAACGGCCACGCGGAGATGGACACAGTGTCAGCCCTGTCCAACAAACAGATGCTCGTCCTCGTTGAACAGGAATTAAAAACACACGTAGACGGACAGACACAATGGGGTCAATGTGGCCTTAGTCCACTAGGACTAGTCATATTACTTTGTCGGGTAATTGAACATGGAACATTTGTGTAATTCTTTTTTTTTTATCCACTTTTTCTCCCATTTTCTATATTTTTCTCCCATCCCAATTTCGTATCATCCAATTCAACCCTCCCCTGTCACGAACGCTGTTTCTTGCCTCCCACAAGCCGGCTGCAATGTGGACTAAGTCATACATAGCACAAGTCCCCTCCGGTACTTGAGGTAACAGCAGTCGCATCTTTTCACCTGCGCAGCTCGATCTCTCAGTGGCGAGGAGTAACGCGTGGGAGGCTCACGCTGCCCCCGACACTTCCTGATTCTACTGCGCAGGCGCACCAACCGACCTGTAGGAGTCGCTGTCCACAACGCCCGATCCCCACCCATCAGTTTCCCACCCCCTAATACGGCCAATGTGTATTAGTACGGACGACCAGCTAAACTGAAAGCAAATGTGGAGCGCTGGGCTCGAACAGGCAAGCCCAGCGTCTCCGCATTTGTGGCGAGCGCCTTGCCCACTACGCCACGTAGCCGCCCAGAACATTTGTGTAATTCTATAAATTTCTTCCAACATGGCTGCCTGTAACCTTTGGTAACCACTTTTGAAAGAAAATGCATCCAATTTCTGTGCAGTGTAGAGCAGGTAAAACACTGGAAAAGCATAATATTACTGTTTCACTGTTACATTTTCAGTAATAAGACACCAAATTATTACATTTCTATTGATATATTATTTTCTCATATATATTATATCAACATAGCAGCTGTTGTTTTGCACATACTGTAGTAACCATCTACACCATTGACAAACCTATCGGAGAACCAGGCGCAGACTCGCATGCTTCTGAATGTCTATTGCACTGTTGAGTTATATATCGTATTTGCTTCGCGTCCCGCTCTGAGCCTTATGAGATATCCCTTATCTCCTATGATACCTATTGTATCTCCCACGAACAAAAACACATGCACCCCACCTGTATGGGGCCCCGCCCCCATGGTGGCACCGCCCATATAGCCGTGACTCTGGTCACCAAACACCCTTCCTCTATTTTTGTCCCAGCGTAATGGATGCGTGCACCATACGATAACTAGCAGGATGAAAAGGATCAGAGTCATAATGTTGAAAGCTTACCGGAGGTTGCTGGCCCCTGGCATCTTCGACGCATGTTTTCGGCGACACGACGGGCCTATGTTGATGTTCCTCGTTTGATGACAGCACATCGAGGTTCAGCTGTACAAGACTGGCTGTCGGGCCAGCTTGTACTCAGGTAGGCCCTGTGTCTTCAGGCATGGGTATTAGTGTTAGTAATGCTGGTTTGTTTTGTTACACAACCATGTTATGTGTTGGCGCCGGGGGCAGGATGGTTTGGTGAACGTTCACTGCAGGGAACGGTTTCCAAGCTGTCTTGGGCGTGCTACTAAAACATCTAATGCTATGCTACATGCTATCGCTAATGCCGCATGCTATTACTACTGCTAATTGCTACGCTGTTCTAATGTCTCCGCCGTGAGATGTTGTCACTCTCCCTCCTCTTGCCCGGTTCATCAATGAAGGTCAGTCGGTAGCTGTTGTGGGTTTTTTTGCTGAGTCCTATTTACCTTTTTTCGGGTAAATGGGTTGACAACAGGGTAGGCCGTGGCTAGGTTGCCTAGCCAGGTATGTTACCTTGTGTTCCGGCGGGGTTTGTTGAACGGTGTTCCCATCTGGGTTGGCGTCGGGTAGTGGGGCTATGGGTCCAGCCGACATGGTAAACATGTTGCGTGTCTGTGCGCAGGCAATTGTTGTTCTGGGTCCCACATCGCCTCGCGCTAGGCTGCAGTAGTATAAGGGCAGGGCCGCCTGGGGCTATTGTTTCGTTTTGTCACTCTGCTATGAGAAGGTCTGTCTTGCTACAGTTTTCTCTCCTCTCAACCATTCATACTGACGGTCAATCGGTATACTGGGGGAGTAGTGCGGGGGGGGGGGCTTTGTTTACCTTTTTTGGTAAATGGGCTAAACTAGGGCTGGTGTCCTGTTGTGAATATTTTGAATGAAGGCGGGACTAGTTCGCTCTGGTCCGTCTCCCCTTAACTTTGTGTGTATGGGTTTGCTCATTCTACAGTTTTTTGTGGTTTAGCTCTTTTATTCATTTAACCCTTTCATGGTGCACACCACAGTGGAGGTTGCTGTTTGCAATCACCACTGGTGCTCCGTGTTAACATCAGTCCTTTGTTTTTGACATATTTAAACAATGCCCCGCCCGGCCGACACCATGGGTGGGTCGGCCTGGCGAGTGGCTGGTGGGCTGTTAAGGTTTGTACCGCCACGGTATGGAATTGGCAACGATTAGAACTGTGTTCGAATTGCTGTTTTTTTTCTATTAAGAAAATGGTGTCTGGTGGAGGGGCCTTGAGGGCCAGCCGACGTTGACACATCGCGCGAGGTTGTTGACGTTATTAGCTTTGACCCAGCCGCAAGCTATAACCGCTCAGGGTTCCCCTCTCCGCAGGGGATTTTGGTCTTCTGCTGGAGCGCGGGCGGTATTGTCCTAGGCCCTACACCGCCTCACACCGCACAGCCAGAAGAAGAGAGAGCACGGCCTCGTCAGCGGCAATGACGGGGCCCTCGACAGGCGGCCATGTTTTTCCCCCGCCAGAGGTATCCTGGGCGTTGATTTTCGACAGGTGTCCACAAGGCCGACAGCCTTGGCGGCCGAGGGATCGGCCATGTAGGATGGGTTCGGCTTGAACAAACAAGCCGTCACCGTCCTGCCGCGAGCAGCCCGCTCTCCGATCACTCCCTTCCCCAACACCAGCGGAAGAAGTGGGCTCTGATTGTTTCCTTTGGCTGCGGGCCGCGTGCCTTCGTTGATGCGCGGGCGGCCCCCCCTTTTCGCTTCTCATGGGGACAGGGGCTGACACCCAGTTTATGGCTGAGCCTGGGTCTGTCCGTGAGAATGTTGTGCTGTCAAGCGGCTCCCACACCTTGAACTGTGTTGGTTGAGCCTGGTGTTACGTCTGTCAACTTAAGTGTTGTTAGCAGGGGGGCTCGAAACCTTTTGAGGCACACAGTGCAGGCTTCCCCGGCCTCGCCTTCGCCAGGCCAGGTATCATGTTGGTGCCTCCCACTCCTGAAATATTGGCAAGTGGTCGCAGCTCACATGATTTGGGGTGGTAGTAATATCACTGCAGGGCTACGGTGTGTAGGAACCCATGGGGGCCTTACACCTTGCATGTCCGGCTGCAGAACAACTCCTTCAGCATGTTCTGGAGGGGTGTTCAGTGGGGGGGCTTTTTTCATCGGAAGCCCCCCGTATCAGACCGGCCCTTTCTGTCGGGGTTCCCCCTTGGGTGCGATTGCCTCGTGGGTGGTGTCAGGGTCAGGTGTTCCGACACGGAACGCGCTCCTCGCACGGTTCCAGGTTTGGCTACGCACAGCGGGGGGACCGGGCCAACTATCTACAGTTCCTGGTGGACCTGCGCCACGTGACGGCGGGTGCGTTGGGAGTGTCGTCACATATGACTACGGCAGTACCATATGTCGAGGTGGATGGAGAGAACGCTGAGGCGGGGACTTGTGTTTACACAACCCCACCCGTTTTCAGGTTTGGTACAGACCCTATTGTCAGGGTCTCCAGCAGTGACAGCTCTGGTCAACGAGATCCAATCTCTGTGGACGAAGCAAGCCATCGTCGTGGCGTTCTCCTCCCGGTGTTCTCTGCCCGAGAAGTCGGGAGGGAGGGGTGTAAGACCCAGGCTGGACCTGTCCCATGGGAAGGTTCAGCATTTTTTGGATCGTCTCCTACCTGTTGAACACTGTCAGGTGGGGGTCTGGTTCTCCTCCATAGACCTGTAGGATGCGTATGCGCATCCCCGATCTTCCATCCTAGGGCTTACCTACGCTTCCTTTGCAGGGTTAGCGTATGAGTACCAGAGGCTGCCGTTCGGTTTTCTCTGGCTCCCCGCATCTTCACCAAGTGCGTGGAGGCCGCACTGGGGCCTCTGCGTCGTCCGGGGTTACGGAGTGTTCTGCCCTGATGACGTTCTGGTCCTTCGCGGTCAAGGTGGATCGTCAGGTCTCGTACCAGGCAGGTCTCTACCAGCCTGGGGTTGCTGTAGACTGGATGTAGAGTACTCCTCTTCCCAGTCAACGGTTGGAGGGCTATGGGCATCCATCTCAGAGCGTGTTGTCAACACGCTCGGGAGGTTCCGTCCTAGGACGGTTACGGCGCTGTCTCACGTCGCGTTTTCACCGACGCCTCCCTCGCTGGTGACGCGTCGGGCCAACGCAGTAGGGGGCAGCTGGCAAACCATGCTGCCCGGTCTGCGCTACGTTCAATGTGTTGGTATTGAAAGCGGTCCTTCTGGTCCACATATGGTGTTGATCAGGACGGACGATACGACGTCAGTGTCGTGTATCGACAGACAGGGAGGAGTACGCTCCCCCTGTCTGCACCAGGTGCCGGGCGGCTGGCTATGGGCGTCCTCCATCTGCGCGGCCTGAGGGCTCCCCACATCCCCGGCAGGGAGAATGTGGGTGCAGAGGTACTGTCGCGGGGCGGTCCTCATCCTGACGGGTGAGGATTACGTCTGGACATGGCCAGGCAGGTCTGGGACCGATGCCGTGCCGCCAGGGATTCTTCCCCATACATCTGTTAGGTCAGTTGTTGGGACGGGTACGTTGAGGGGCGCGGGTTCTTGATCCTGATGGTGTTACCATCTGGAATGCGCATGCTCCCTCCACTGTTGCGCTTACGCGGGCAGATGACGTATGTTCCAAGTGTGGTGTAAGGCGGGGGGCCGGGACTCAGTCTCCTGCCCCCTGGATGCTGTCCTTAGTTACCTCCAGTCTCTCCTTGATAGACTGTCGGCTTCGACGGTGAGGGTATATGCAGCAGCTATATCCTCCTATCATGAGGGGTTTGAGGGGATGTCTTGTTCAGCCACCCTCTTGTGAAGCGTTTCCTGCTTGGCGCTCAACGCGTTAAGCCGGTGCAACGCTCCTTGGCTCCGACTTGGGATCTTCAATTGGTCCTCGGTCGGTTGTCCTTGGCCCCGTTTGAGCCGCTCGAGCAGGCGCCGTTGGGACAGCTGTCCTTCAAGACCGCGTTCCTACTGGCTGTCACTTCCGCTAAACGCGTAGGTGAGCTCTGTGCTCTCTCGGTACGTGCCTGTCTTTTCGGACCGATTGCGGTGTCACTCTGCGACCTAATCCTGTTTTCGTGCCTAAGAATATCCGGAGTTCCTTCCGCTCCCGGGATATTGTGGTTCAGGCGTTTCGTCCTCCTCCTCACACTAGTGCAGGGGTCTCAAACTCAATTTACCTGGGGGCCGCTGGAGGTAGAGTCTGGGTGAGGCTGGGCCGCATCAAATATTCCACAAAAAAAGGGTTTCAAGTATTCCAAAAAAAAGTACAACTGATCCAATCGTCTCAATCTTTAGCAATAACAATTCAGAACATGAACAGTTCTTCAGAACATGAACGGTTCTTCAGAACATAGGCTTCTCAGTGGTGTCAGTGGACTCATCCACAGCTATGGAAATGCACTGTGCATTTTTTTTATTCTATCACAAAGCTGTTTATTCTGGTTGCTGTGCGATCTGAGGGGGATTTGCTTTTGTTTGCCTTCAAACATGGCCTCCATCACTTCAGTCATACATTATTTTATTATGTATGCATCAGAGAGAGAGAATGGCTTCTTGCCACTGAGTGAGGACTTGGTATCTGTATGTCATATATGTCCTGATGAATTGAAAATGGGGGACCCTGATGTAAACAAGACGAAAGTCTTTCTCTGGTCTGCATCCCCTTAACAATTGTGTGTATTGAGCTGTACTGTATTGTACCCATTCTGCAATCTGTTAATACAGTTTTCAATCAATCAATCAATCAATACACATCAATTCTAGCCTCCGATCCCATGACGTAATTTATCTCCTGCGGAGTGAGGATTATAAAATGAACGTGTTTTAAAGTGTGATGCTGTTTGTCATTTTAACAGCAGATACACTTTCTTAAATTCCATTGTCCCCGACAGAGCGTGTGACGGGGAGCTCGGACGGGATGTGTTTTGCTTGGTGTTATTATAGCATTAGCTGAAAAGCTAGCGTTAGCTACGTTACATCAAATCAGATGATGGCCTGTCCTTTCTCCAGGACCTGACACTCTGTCCGTCTATCAACAATAATGCACCCACGGTGAATCGTATTTAAGTCAAGTAGCTACTGACTAGCGTTAGCTGACTAACGTTATCAAATGTCAATGTGAAAACCTTGCGGGGAAGACAAGCTAGGTCAGCTAGCTTAGCATGATAACGGTCCCGTGGCTAAAGTTGGTGCTATTCATAACCCAGCAATAATGGCTGCAGACCTGCAAGCAAAGTACAGCAAGTTCCAAGTGCCAAAGGATAAGAGTCTCTGAGGCGGAGTCTCAAAAGAGAATGTTGAATATTTATTTTGCATCGAAAATCACAACATTCGAACGTCACTACTAGCCAGAGTCTCTGCGACTGCTACAGACTGGGTAGCGAGTGCAACACCGTCTAATGTCCGTGCGGATCATTGGAGTAGGGTATATCTGCAGTGCCGCAGCCCCATAAAACGTCCAACTCTCGCGCAACGACTCAGCAAACAGTTGCGTGCGGGCCGCATTAACACTACACTTTGACGTCAAGTAGGGGGCCGCAAAATATCATCCCGCGGGCCGCAAATGGCCCGCGGGCCGCGAGTTTGAGACCCACTAGTGAGTTAGATGCGGGCCTTCACCTGTCATGTCCAGTCCGTGCTTGGGGATTTACCTCAGCCGTACTCAGGACTTCAGGGTTACCGACCAGCTTTGTCTGTTACGGTGGGGCTCGTGCTGGTAAGGCACTGTCGGAGCAGCGCCTGTCCCATTGGTTGTGCGAGGGCATTACCCTCTGCTACACGTTGGCTGGGCAGGATCCCCCTGGGGGCGTCAGGGCGCACTCCACTCGTGGGGTGGCTGCTTCTGCCGCTCTCCTGGGTGGGGCCTCGGTGGGGGACATCTGTGCTGCAGCTTCATGGTCCTCCCCGGGCCCCTTTGTAAGGTTTTACCTCATGGACATGACCGGGGGTTCTGTCTCCCAGGCGGTTCTGGGGTCTGTGGCCTTTCCTGCTTCCCGTCCTTTGGTCGGGTAGCAGGAGTGTATGGGTATGGGCCACAGTGTGTTGGGTCACACGTGGTTCCGCCTGTACGGTGTGTTCAAGGGGTTCTAGTTCCCTCTTGTTTGCATTCAGGTGGAGTTGACTGCGCCCCCCCTTCATTAGGAAGGATGGGGTGACAGGGCTCCCTGCACCCCTTGATGTGGGCTTACGGGTCCTCAGGGGGTACATTTGTCGGGCCTCGCGTCCGCTCTTCCCCATTATCTCATAAGGCTCAGAGCGGGACGCGAAGCAAATACGATATATAACGATAGGTTATGTAGATAACCTAGTTATATTAGTATTGGCTGAGCGTCCCGCTCTGCGCGGCCCTGAGTTCCCTCTTGAGGGATCTTTTCCTGGGACGGGTTTTGGTGAGGAAGGGTGTTTGGTGACCAGAGTCACGGCTATATGGGCGGTGCCACCATGGGGGCGGGGCCCCATACAGGTGGGGTGCATGTGTTTTTGTTCGTGGGAGATACAATAGGTATCATAGGAGATAAGGGATATCTCATAAGGCTCAGAGCGGGACGCTCAGCCAATACTAATATAACTAGGTTATCTACATAACCTATCGTTTTTTGTTTTAGTTTTTTGGGGGGAAAAGAAAGACACAAAAAAACTCACAGCTCCAGGTCCTGTTTTTTCTTCCCCACCAATGTTTTCCTTTCCCATTTACACTGCATTTGGGGTGAGAGGTAGTGTGATGTTTTACAGGAGTAGCCTATATGTTTTGCTAATTAGCCTATTTTATTTTATTCATTTATTTATTTTTGCCTTTCTATCTTTGCTCCCATCCCCCAATTTAGCCAATTCCGTTGAGCTGCCCTACTGTCGGTCTGGGGAGGGTGTAGACTACCACATGCTGCCCTACTGTCAGTCTGGGGAGGGTGTAGACTACCACATGCTGCCCTACTGTCAGTCTGGGGAGGGTGTAGACTACCACATGCTGCCCTACTGTCAGTCTGGGGAGGGTGTAGACTACCACATGTTGCCCTACTGTCAGTCTGGGGAGGGTGTAGACTACCACATGCTGCCCTACTGTCAGTCTGGGGAGGGTGTAGACTACCACATGCAGCCTACTGTCAGTCTGGGGAGGGTGTAGACTACCACATGCTGCCCTACTGTCGGTCTGGGGAGGGTGTAGACTACCACATGCTGCCCTACTGTCAGTCTGGGGAGGGTGTAGACTACCACATGCTGCCCTACTGTCAGTCTGGGGAGGGTGTAGACTACCACATGCTGCCCTACTGTCGGTCTGGGGAGGGTGTAGACTACCACATGCTGCCCTACTGTCGGTCTGGGGAGGGTGTAGACTACCACATGCTGCCCTACTGTCAGTCTGGGGAGGGTGTAGACTACCACATGCTGGCCTACTGTCGGTCTGGGGAGGGTGTAGACTACCACATGCTGTCCTACTGTCAGTCTGGGGAGGGTGTAGACTACCACATGCTGCCCTACTGTCGGTCTGGGGAGGGTATAGACTACCACATGCTGCCCTACTGTCAGTCTGGGGAGGGTGTAGACTACAACATGCTGCCCTACTGTCGTCTGGGGAGGGTGTAGACTACCACATGCTGCCCTACTGTCGGTCTGGGGAGGGTGTAGACTACCACATGCTGCCCTACTGTCAGTCTGGGGAGGGTGTAGACTACCACATGTTGCCCTACTGTCAGTCTGGGGAGGGTGTAGACTACCACATGCTGCCCTACTGTCAGTCTGGGGAGGGTGTAGACTACCACATGCTGCCTACTGTCAGTCTGGGGAGGGTGTAGATGTTTTACAGGAGTAGCCTATATGTTTTGCTAATTAGCCTATTTTATTTTATTCATTTATTTATTTTTGCCTTTCTATCTTTGCTCCCATCCCCCAATTTAGCCAATTCCGTTGAGCTGCCCTACTGTCGGTCTGGGGAGGGTGTAGACTACCACATGCTGCCCTACTGTCAGTCTGGGGAGGGTGTAGACTACCACATGCTGCCCTACTGTCAGTCTGGGGAGGGTGTAGACTACCACATGCTGCCCTACTGTCAGTCTGGGGAGGGTGTAGACTACCACATGCTGCCCTACTGTCAGTCTGGGGAGGGTGTAGACTACCACATGCTGCCTACTGTCAGTCTGGGGAGGTAGTGTGATGTTTTACAGGAGTAGCCTATATGTTTTGCTAATTAGCCTATTTTATTTTATTCATTTATTTATTTTTGCCTTTCTATCTTTGCTCCCATCCCCCAATTTAGCCAATTCAGCCCGCTCTCCGATCACTCCCTTCCCCAACACCAGCGGAAGAAGTGGGCTCTGATTGTTTCCTTTGGCTGCGGGCCGCGTGCCTTCGTTGATGCGCGGGCGGCCCCCCCTTTTCGCTTCTCATGGGGACAGGGGCTGACACCCAGTTTATGGCTGAGCCTGGGTCTGTCCGTGAGAATGTTGTGCTGTCAAGCGGCTCCCACACCTTGAACTGTGTTGGTTGAGCCTGGTGTTACGTCTGTCAACTTAAGTGTTGTTAGCAGGGGGGCTCGAAACCTTTTGAGGCACACAGTGCAGGCTTCCCCGGCCTCGCCTTCGCCAGGCCAGGTATCATGTTGGTGCCTCCCACTCCTGAAATATTGGCAAGTGGTCGCAGCTCACTGCAGGGCTACGGTGTGTAGGAACCCATGGGGGCCTTACACCTTGCATGTCCGGCTGCAGAACAACTCCTTCAGCATGTTCTGGAGGGGTGTTCAGTGGGGGGGCTTTTTTCATCGGAAGCCCCCCGTATCAGACCGGCCCTTTCTGTCGGGGTTCCCCCTTGGGTGCGATTGCCTCGTGGGTGGTGTCAGGGTCAGGTGTTCCGACACGGAACGCGCTCCTCGCACGGTTCCAGGTTTGGCTACGCACAGCGGGGGGACCGGGCCAACTATCTACAGTTCCTGGTGGACCTGCGCCACGTGACGGCGGGTGCGTTGGGAGTGTCGTCACATATGACTACGGCAGTACCATATGTCGAGGTGGATGGAGAGAACGCTGAGGCGGGGACTTGTGTTTACACAACCCCACCCGTTTTCAGGTTTGGTACAGACCCTATTGTCAGGGTCTCCAGCAGTGACAGCTCTGGTCAACGAGATCCAATCTCTGTGGACGAAGCAAGCCATCGTCGTGGCGTTCTCCTCCCGGTGTTCTCTGCCCGAGAAGTCGGGAGGGAGGGGTGTAAGACCCAGGCTGGACCTGTCCCATGGGAAGGTTCAGCATTTTTTGGATCGTCTCCTACCTGTTGAACACTGTCAGGTGGGGGTCTGGTTCTCCTCCATAGACCTGTAGGATGCGTATGCGCATCCCCGATCTTCCATCCTAGGGCTTACCTACGCTTCCTTTGCAGGGTTAGCGTATGAGTACCAGAGGCTGCCGTTCGGTTTTCTCTGGCTCCCCGCATCTTCACCAAGTGCGTGGAGGCCGCACTGGGGCCTCTGCGTCGTCCGGGGTTACGGAGTGTTCTGCCCTGATGACGTTCTGGTCCTTCGCGGTCAAGGTGGATCGTCAGGTCTCGTACCAGGCAGGTCTCTACCAGCCTGGGGTTGCTGTAGACTGGATGTAGAGTACTCCTCTTCCCAGTCAACGGTTGGAGGGCTATGGGCATCCATCTCAGAGCGTGTTGTCAACACGCTCGGGAGGTTCCGTCCTAGGACGGTTACGGCGCTGTCTCACGTCGCGTTTTCACCGACGCCTCCCTCGCTGGTGACGCGTCGGGCCAACGCAGTAGGGGGCAGCTGGCAAACCATGCTGCCCGGTCTGCGCTACGTTCAATGTGTTGGTATTGAAAGCGGTCCTTCTGGTCCACATATGGTGTTGATCAGGACGGACGATACGACGTCAGTGTCGTGTATCGACAGACAGGGAGGAGTACGCTCCCCCTGTCTGCACCAGGTGCCGGGCGGCTGGCTATGGGCGTCCTCCATCTGCGCGGCCTGAGGGCTCCCCACATCCCCGGCAGGGAGAATGTGGGTGCAGAGGTACTGTCGCGGGGCGGTCCTCATCCTGACGGGTGAGGATTACGTCTGGACATGGCCAGGCAGGTCTGGGACCGATGCCGTGCCGCCAGGGATTCTTCCCCATACATCTGTTAGGTCAGTTGTTGGGACGGGTACGTTGAGGGGCGCGGGTTCTTGATCCTGATGGTGTTACCATCTGGAATGCGCATGCTCCCTCCACTGTTGCGCTTACGCGGGCAGATGACGTATGTTCCAAGTGTGGTGTAAGGCGGGGGGCCGGGACTCAGTCTCCTGCCCCCTGGATGCTGTCCTTAGTTACCTCCAGTCTCTCCTTGATAGACTGTCGGCTTCGACGGTGAGGGTATATGCAGCAGCTATATCCTCCTATCATGAGGGGTTTGAGGGGATGTCTTGTTCAGCCACCCTCTTGTGAAGCGTTTCCTGCTTGGCGCTCAACGCGTTAAGCCGGTGCAACGCTCCTTGGCTCCGACTTGGGATCTTCAATTGGTCCTCGGTCGGTTGTCCTTGGCCCCGTTTGAGCCGCTCGAGCAGGCGCCGTTGGGACAGCTGTCCTTCAAGACCGCGTTCCTACTGGCTGTCACTTCCGCTAAACGCGTAGGTGAGCTCTGTGCTCTCTCGGTACGTGCCTGTCTTTTCGGACCGATTGCGGTGTCACTCTGCGACCTAATCCTGTTTTCGTGCCTAAGAATATCCGGAGTTCCTTCCGCTCCCGGGATATTGTGGTTCAGGCGTTTCGTCCTCCTCCTCACACTAGTGCAGGGGTCTCAAACTCAATTTACCTGGGGGCCGCTGGAGGTAGAGTCTGGGTGAGGCTGGGCCGCATCAAATATTCCACAAAAAAAGTACAACTGATCCAATCGTCTCAATCTTTAGCAATAACAATTCAGAACATGAACAGTTCTTCAGAACATGAACGGTTCTTCAGAACATAGGCTTCTCAGTGGTGTCAGTGGACTCATCCACAGCTATGGAAATGCACTGTGCATTTTTTTTATTCTATCACAAAGCTGTTTATTCTGGTTGCTGTGCGATCTGAGGGGGATTTGCTTTTGTTTGCCTTCAAACATGGCCTCCATCACTTCAGTCATACATTATTTTATTATGTATGCATCAGAGAGAGAGAATGGCTTCTTGCCACTGAGTGAGGACTTGGTATCTGTATGTCATATATGTCCTGATGAATTGAAAATGGGGGACCCTGATGTAAACAAGACGAAAGTCTTTCTCTGGTCTGCATCCCCTTAACAATTGTGTGTATTGAGCTGTACTGTATTGTACCCATTCTGCAATCTGTTAATACAGTTTTCAATCAATCAATCAATCAATACACATCAATTCTAGCCTCCGATCCCATGACGTAATTTATCTCCTGCGGAGTGAGGATTATAAAATGAACGTGTTTTAAAGTGTGATGCTGTTTGTCATTTTAACAGCAGATACACTTTCTTAAATTCCATTGTCCCCGACAGAGCGTGTGACGGGGAGCTCGGACGGGATGTGTTTTGCTTGGTGTTATTATAGCATTAGCTGAAAAGCTAGCGTTAGCTACGTTACATCAAATCAGATGATGGCCTGTCCTTTCTCCAGGACCTGACACTCTGTCCGTCTATCAACAATAATGCACCCACGGTGAATCGTATTTAAGTCAAGTAGCTACTGACTAGCGTTAGCTGACTAACGTTATCAAATGTCAATGTGAAAACCTTGCGGGGAAGACAAGCTAGGTCAGCTAGCTTAGCATGATAACGGTCCCGTGGCTAAAGTTGGTGCTATTCATAACCCAGCAATAATGGCTGCAGACCTGCAAGCAAAGTACAGCAAGTTCCAAGTGCCAAAGGATAAGAGTCTCTGAGGCGGAGTCTCAAAAGAGAATGTTGAATATTTATTTTGCATCGAAAATCACAACATTCGAACGTCACTACTAGCCAGAGTCTCTGCGACTGCTACAGACTGGGTAGCGAGTGCAACACCGTCTAATGTCCGTGCGGATCATTGGAGTAGGGTATATCTGCAGTGCCGCAGCCCCATAAAACGTCCAACTCTCGCGCAACGACTCAGCAAACAGTTGCGTGCGGGCCGCATTAACACTACACTTTGACGTCAAGTAGGGGGCCGCAAAATATCATCCCGCGGGCCGCAAATGGCCCGCGGGCCGCAAATGGCCCGCGGGCCGCGAGTTTGAGACCCACTAGTGAGTTAGATGCGGGCCTTCACCTGTCATGTCCAGTCCGTGCTTGGGGATTTACCTCAGCCGTACTCAGGACTTCAGGGTTACCGACCAGCTTTGTCTGTTACGGTGGGGCTCGTGCTGGTAAGGCACTGTCGGAGCAGCGCCTGTCCCATTGGTTGTGCGAGGGCATTACCCTCTGCTACACGTTGGCTGGGCAGGATCCCCCTGGGGGCGTCAGGGCGCACTCCACTCGTGGGGTGGCTGCTTCTGCCGCTCTCCTGGGTGGGGCCTCGGTGGGGGACATCTGTGCTGCAGCTTCATGGTCCTCCCCGGGCCCCTTTGTAAGGTTTTACCTCATGGACATGACCGGGGGTTCTGTCTCCCAGGCGGTTCTGGGGTCTGTGGCCTTTCCTGCTTCCCGTCCTTTGGTCGGGTAGCAGGAGTGTATGGGTATGGGCCACAGTGTGTTGGGTCACACGTGGTTCCGCCTGTACGGTGTGTTCAAGGGGTTCTAGTTCCCTCTTGTTTGCATTCAGGTGGAGTTGACTGCGCCCCCCCCTTCATTAGGAAGGATGGGGTGACAGGGCTCCCCGCACCCCTTGATGTGGGCTTACGGGTCCTCAGGGGGTACATTTGTCGGGCCTCGCGTCCGCTCTTCCCCATTATCTCATAAGGCTCAGAGCGGGACGCGAAGCAAATACGATATATAACGATAGGTTATGTAGATAACCTAGTTATATTAGTATTGGCTGAGCGTCCCGCTCTGCGCGGCCCTGAGTTCCCTCTTGAGGGATCTTTTCCTGGGACGGGTTTTGGTGAGGAAGGGTGTTTGGTGACCAGAGTCACGGCTATATGGGCGGTGCCACCATGGGGGCGGGGCCCCATACAGGTGGGGTGCATGTGTTTTTGTTCGTGGGAGATACAATAGGTATCATAGGAGATAAGGGATATCTCATAAGGCTCAGAGCGGGACGCTCAGCCAATACTAATATAACTAGGTTATCTACATAACCTATCGTTTTTTGTTTTAGTTTTTTGGGGGGAAAAGAAAGACACAAAAAAACTCACAGCTCCAGGTCCTGTTTTTTCTTCCCCACCAATGTTTTCCTTTCCCATTTACACTGCATTTGGGGTGAGAGGTAGTGTGATGTTTTACAGGAGTAGCCTATATGTTTTGCTAATTAGCCTATTTTATTTTATTCATTTATTTATTTTTGCCTTTCTATCTTTGCTCCCATCCCCCAATTTAGCCAATTCCGTTGAGCTGCCCTACTGTCGGTCTGGGGAGGGTGTAGACTACCACATGCTGCCCTACTGTCAGTCTGGGGAGGGTGTAGACTACCACATGCTGCCCTACTGTCAGTCTGGGGAGGGTGTAGACTACCACATGCTGCCCTACTGTCAGTCTGGGGAGGGTGTAGACTACCACATGTTGCCCTACTGTCAGTCTGGGGAGGGTGTAGACTACCACATGCTGCCCTACTGTCAGTCTGGGGAGGGTGTAGACTACCACATGCAGCCTACTGTCAGTCTGGGGAGGGTGTAGACTACCACATGCTGCCCTACTGTCGGTCTGGGGAGGGTGTAGACTACCACATGCTGCCCTACTGTCAGTCTGGGGAGGGTGTAGACTACCACATGCTGCCCTACTGTCAGTCTGGGGAGGGTGTAGACTACCACATGCTGCCCTACTGTCGGTCTGGGGAGGGTGTAGACTACCACATGCTGCCCTACTGTCGGTCTGGGGAGGGTGTAGACTACCACATGCTGCCCTACTGTCAGTCTGGGGAGGGTGTAGACTACCACATGCTGCCCTACTGTCAGTCTGGGGAGGGTGTAGACTACCACATGCTGCCCTACTGTCAGTCTGGGGAGGGTGTAGACTACCACATGCTGCCCTACTGTCAGGCTGGGGAGGGTGTAGACTACCACATGTTGCCCTACTGTCAGTCTGGGGAGGGTGTAGACTACCACATGCTGCCCTACTGTCAGTCTGGGGAGGGTGTAGACTACCACATGCAGCCTACTGTCAGTCTGGGGAGGGTGTAGACTACCACATGCTGCCCTACTGTCAGTCTGGGGAGGGTGTAGACTACCACATGTTGCCCTACTGTCAGTCTGGGGAGGGTGTAGACTACCACATGCTGCCCTACTGTCAGTCTGGGGAGGGTGTAGACTACCACATGCTGCCTACTGTCAGTCTGGGGAGGGTGTAGATGTTTTACAGGAGTAGCCTATATGTTTTGCTAATTAGCCTATTTTATTTTATTCATTTATTTATTTTTGCCTTTCTATCTTTGCTCCCATCCCCCAATTTAGCCAATTCCGTTGAGCTGCCCTACTGTCGGTCTGGGGAGGGTGTAGACTACCACATGCTGCCCTACTGTCAGTCTGGGGAGGGTGTAGACTACCACATGCTGCCCTACTGTCAGTCTGGGGAGGGTGTAGACTACCACATGCTGCCCTACTGTCAGTCTGGGGAGGGTGTAGACTACCACATGCTGCCCTACTGTCAGTCTGGGGAGGGTGTAGACTACCACATGCTGCCTACTGTCAGTCTGGGGAGGTAGTGTGATGTTTTACAGGAGTAGCCTATATGTTTTGCTAATTAGCCTATTTTATTTTATTCATTTATTTATTTTTGCCTTTCTATCTTTGCTCCCATCCCCCAATTTAGCCAATTCAGCCCGCTCTCCGATCACTCCCTTCCCCAACACCAGCGGAAGAAGTGGGCTCTGATTGTTTCCTTTGGCTGCGGGCCGCGTGCCTTCGTTGATGCGCGGGCGGCCCCCCCTTTTCGCTTCTCATGGGGACAGGGGCTGACACCCAGTTTATGGCTGAGCCTGGGTCTGTCCGTGAGAATGTTGTGCTGTCAAGCGGCTCCCACACCTTGAACTGTGTTGGTTGAGCCTGGTGTTACGTCTGTCAACTTAAGTGTTGTTAGCAGGGGGGCTCGAAACCTTTTGAGGCACACAGTGCAGGCTTCCCCGGCCTCGCCTTCGCCAGGCCAGGTATCATGTTGGTGCCTCCCACTCCTGAAATATTGGCAAGTGGTCGCAGCTCACATGATTTGGGGTGGTAGTAATATCACTGCAGGGCTACGGTGTGTAGGAACCCATGGGGGCCTTACACCTTGCATGTCCGGCTGCAGAACAACTCCTTCAGCATGTTCTGGAGGGGTGTTCAGTGGGGGGGCTTTTTTCATCGGAAGCCCCCCGTATCAGACCGGCCCTTTCTGTCGGGGTTCCCCCTTGGGTGCGATTGCCTCGTGGGTGGTGTCAGG
The DNA here is from genome assembly GCF_963971535.1 of Notolepis coatsorum. NCBI lineage: Eukaryota > Metazoa > Chordata > Actinopteri > Aulopiformes > Paralepididae > Notolepis > Notolepis coatsorum. The sequence goes on from NC_140171.1 coordinate 129,032,061, forward strand.
GTCAGGTGTTCCGACACGGAACGCGCTCCTCGCACGGTTCCAGGTTTGGCTACGCACAGCGGGGGGACCGGGCCAACTATCTACAGTTCCTGGTGGACCTGCGCCACGTGACGGCGGGTGCGTTGGGAGTGTCGTCACATATGACTACGGCAGTACCATATGTCGAGGTGGATGGAGAGAACGCTGAGGCGGGGACTTGTGTTTACACAACCCCACCCGTTTTCAGGTTTGGTACAGACCCTATTGTCAGGGTCTCCAGCAGTGACAGCTCTGGTCAACGAGATCCAATCTCTGTGGACGAAGCAAGCCATCGTCGTGGCGTTCTCCTCCCGGTGTTCTCTGCCCGAGAAGTCGGGAGGGAGGGGTGTAAGACCCAGGCTGGACCTGTCCCATGGGAAGGTTCAGCATTTTTTGGATCGTCTCCTACCTGTTGAACACTGTCAGGTGGGGGTCTGGTTCTCCTCCATAGACCTGTAGGATGCGTATGCGCATCCCCGATCTTCCATCCTAGGGCTTACCTACGCTTCCTTTGCAGGGTTAGCGTATGAGTACCAGAGGCTGCCGTTCGGTTTTCTCTGGCTCCCCGCATCTTCACCAAGTGCGTGGAGGCCGCACTGGGGCCTCTGCGTCGTCCGGGGTTACGGAGTGTTCTGCCCTGATGACGTTCTGGTCCTTCGCGGTCAAGGTGGATCGTCAGGTCTCGTACCAGGCAGGTCTCTACCAGCCTGGGGTTGCTGTAGACTGGATGTAGAGTACTCCTCTTCCCAGTCAACGGTTGGAGGGCTATGGGCATCCATCTCAGAGCGTGTTGTCAACACGCTCGGGAGGTTCCGTCCTAGGACGGTTACGGCGCTGTCTCACGTCGCGTTTTCACCGACGCCTCCCTCGCTGGTGACGCGTCGGGCCAACGCAGTAGGGGGCAGCTGGCAAACCATGCTGCCCGGTCTGCGCTACGTTCAATGTGTTGGTATTGAAAGCGGTCCTTCTGGTCCACATATGGTGTTGATCAGGACGGACGATACGACGTCAGTGTCGTGTATCGACAGACAGGGAGGAGTACGCTCCCCCTGTCTGCACCAGGTGCCGGGCGGCTGGCTATGGGCGTCCTCCATCTGCGCGGCCTGAGGGCTCCCCACATCCCCGGCAGGGAGAATGTGGGTGCAGAGGTACTGTCGCGGGGTGGTCCTCATCCTGACGGGTGAGGATTACGTCTGGACATGGCCAGGCAGGTCTGGGACCGATGCCGTGCCGCCAGGGATTCTTCCCCATACATCTGTTAGGTCAGTTGTTGGGACGGGTACGTTGAGGGGCGCGGGTTCTTGATCCTGATGGTGTTACCATCTGGAATGCGCATGCTCCCTCCACTGTTGCGCTTACGCGGGCAGATGACGTATGTTCCAAGTGTGGTGTAAGGCGGGGGGCCGGGACTCAGTCTCCTGCCCCCTGGATGCTGTCCTTAGTTACCTCCAGTCTCTCCTTGATAGACTGTCGGCTTCGACGGTGAGGGTATATGCAGCAGCTATATCCTCCTATCATGAGGGGTTTGAGGGGATGTCTTGTTCAGCCACCCTCTTGTGAAGCGTTTCCTGCTTGGCGCTCAACGCGTTAAGCCGGTGCAACGCTCCTTGGCTCCGACTTGGGATCTTCAATTGGTCCTCGGTCGGTTGTCCTTGGCCCCGTTTGAGCCGCTCGAGCAGGCGCCGTTGGGACAGCTGTCCTTCAAGACCGCGTTCCTACTGGCTGTCACTTCCGCTAAACGCGTAGGTGAGCTCTGTGCTCTCTCGGTACGTGCCTGTCTTTTCGGACCGATTGCGGTGTCACTCTGCGACCTAATCCTGTTTTCGTGCCTAAGAATATCCGGAGTTCCTTCCGCTCCCGGGATATTGTGGTTCAGGCGTTTCGTCCTCCTCCTCACACTAGTGCAGGGGTCTCAAACTCAATTTACCTGGGGGCCGCTGGAGGTAGAGTCTGGGTGAGGCTGGGCCGCATCAAATATTCCACAAAAAAAGTACAACTGATCCAATCGTCTCAATCTTTAGCAATAACAATTCAGAACATGAACAGTTCTTCAGAACATGAACGGTTCTTCAGAACATAGGCTTCTCAGTGGTGTCAGTGGACTCATCCACAGCTATGGAAATGCACTGTGCATTTTTTTTATTCTATCACAAAGCTGTTTATTCTGGTTGCTGTGCGATCTGAGGGGGATTTGCTTTTGTTTGCCTTCAAACATGGCCTCCATCACTTCAGTCATACATTATTTTATTATGTATGCATCAGAGAGAGAGAATGGCTTCTTGCCACTGAGTGAGGACTTGGTATCTGTATGTCATATATGTCCTGATGAATTGAAAATGGGGGACCCTGATGTAAACAAGACGAAAGTCTTTCTCTGGTCTGCATCCCCTTAACAATTGTGTGTATTGAGCTGTACTGTATTGTACCCATTCTGCAATCTGTTAATACAGTTTTCAATCAATCAATCAATCAATACACATCAATTCTAGCCTCCGATCCCATGACGTAATTTATCTCCTGCGGAGTGAGGATTATAAAATGAACGTGTTTTAAAGTGTGATGCTGTTTGTCATTTTAACAGCAGATACACTTTCTTAAATTCCATTGTCCCCGACAGAGCGTGTGACGGGGAGCTCGGACGGGATGTGTTTTGCTTGGTGTTATTATAGCATTAGCTGAAAAGCTAGCGTTAGCTACGTTACATCAAATCAGATGATGGCCTGTCCTTTCTCCAGGACCTGACACTCTGTCCGTCTATCAACAATAATGCACCCACGGTGAATCGTATTTAAGTCAAGTAGCTACTGACTAGCGTTAGCTGACTAACGTTATCAAATGTCAATGTGAAAACCTTGCGGGGAAGACAAGCTAGGTCAGCTAGCTTAGCATGATAACGGTCCCGTGGCTAAAGTTGGTGCTATTCATAACCCAGCAATAATGGCTGCAGACCTGCAAGCAAAGTACAGCAAGTTCCAAGTGCCAAAGGATAAGAGTCTCTGAGGCGGAGTCTCAAAAGAGAATGTTGAATATTTATTTTGCATCGAAAATCACAACATTCGAACGTCACTACTAGCCAGAGTCTCTGCGACTGCTACAGACTGGGTAGCGAGTGCAACACCGTCTAATGTCCGTGCGGATCATTGGAGTAGGGTATATCTGCAGTGCCGCAGCCCCATAAAACGTCCAACTCTCGCGCAACGACTCAGCAAACAGTTGCGTGCGGGCCGCATTAACACTACACTTTGACGTCAAGTAGGGGGCCGCAAAATATCATCCCGCGGGCCGCAAATGGCCCGCGGGCCGCAAATGGCCCGCGGGCCGCGAGTTTGAGACCCACTAGTGAGTTAGATGCGGGCCTTCACCTGTCATGTCCAGTCCGTGCTTGGGGATTTACCTCAGCCGTACTCAGGACTTCAGGGTTACCGACCAGCTTTGTCTGTTACGGTGGGGCTCGTGCTGGTAAGGCACTGTCGGAGCAGCGCCTGTCCCATTGGTTGTGCGAGGGCATTACCCTCTGCTACACGTTGGCTGGGCAGGATCCCCCTGGGGGCGTCAGGGCGCACTCCACTCGTGGGGTGGCTGCTTCTGCCGCTCTCCTGGGTGGGGCCTCGGTGGGGGACATCTGTGCTGCAGCTTCATGGTCCTCCCCGGGCCCCTTTGTAAGGTTTTACCTCATGGACATGACCGGGGGTTCTGTCTCCCAGGCGGTTCTGGGGTCTGTGGCCTTTCCTGCTTCCCGTCCTTTGGTCGGGTAGCAGGAGTGTATGGGTATGGGCCACAGTGTGTTGGGTCACACGTGGTTCCGCCTGTACGGTGTGTTCAAGGGGTTCTAGTTCCCTCTTGTTTGCATTCAGGTGGAGTTGACTGCGCCCCCCCCTTCATTAGGAAGGATGGGGTGACAGGGCTCCCCGCACCCCTTGATGTGGGCTTACGGGTCCTCAGGGGGTACATTTGTCGGGCCTCGCGTCCGCTCTTCCCCATTATCTCATAAGGCTCAGAGCGGGACGCGAAGCAAATACGATATATAACGATAGGTTATGTAGATAACCTAGTTATATTAGTATTGGCTGAGCGTCCCGCTCTGCGCGGCCCTGAGTTCCCTCTTGAGGGATCTTTTCCTGGGACGGGTTTTGGTGAGGAAGGGTGTTTGGTGACCAGAGTCACGGCTATATGGGCGGTGCCACCATGGGGGCGGGGCCCCATACAGGTGGGGTGCATGTGTTTTTGTTCGTGGGAGATACAATAGGTATCATAGGAGATAAGGGATATCTCATAAGGCTCAGAGCGGGACGCTCAGCCAATACTAATATAACTAGGTTATCTACATAACCTATCGTTTTTTGTTTTAGTTTTTTGGGGGGAAAAGAAAGACACAAAAAAACTCACAGCTCCAGGTCCTGTTTTTTCTTCCCCACCAATGTTTTCCTTTCCCATTTACACTGCATTTGGGGTGAGAGGTAGTGTGATGTTTTACAGGAGTAGCCTATATGTTTTGCTAATTAGCCTATTTTATTTTATTCATTTATTTATTTTTGCCTTTCTATCTTTGCTCCCATCCCCCAATTTAGCCAATTCCGTTGAGCTGCCCTACTGTCGGTCTGGGGAGGGTGTAGACTACCACATGCTGCCCTACTGTCAGTCTGGGGAGGGTGTAGACTACCACATGCTGCCCTACTGTCAGTCTGGGGAGGGTGTAGACTACCACATGCTGCCCTACTGTCAGTCTGGGGAGGGTGTAGACTACCACATGTTGCCCTACTGTCAGTCTGGGGAGGGTGTAGACTACCACATGCTGCCCTACTGTCAGTCTGGGGAGGGTGTAGACTACCACATGCAGCCTACTGTCAGTCTGGGGAGGGTGTAGACTACCACATGCTGCCCTACTGTCGGTCTGGGGAGGGTGTAGACTACCACATGCTGCCCTACTGTCAGTCTGGGGAGGGTGTAGACTACCACATGCTGCCCTACTGTCAGTCTGGGGAGGGTGTAGACTACCACATGCTGCCCTACTGTCGGTCTGGGGAGGGTGTAGACTACCACATGCTGCCCTACTGTCGGTCTGGGGAGGGTGTAGACTACCACATGCTGCCCTACTGTCAGTCTGGGGAGGGTGTAGACTACCACATGCTGCCCTACTGTCAGTCTGGGGAGGGTGTAGACTACCACATGCTGCCCTACTGTCAGTCTGGGGAGGGTGTAGACTACCACATGCTGCCCTACTGTCAGGCTGGGGAGGGTGTAGACTACCACATGTTGCCCTACTGTCAGTCTGGGGAGGGTGTAGACTACCACATGCTGCCCTACTGTCAGTCTGGGGAGGGTGTAGACTACCACATGCAGCCTACTGTCAGTCTGGGGAGGGTGTAGACTACCACATGCTGCCCTACTGTCAGTCTGGGGAGGGTGTAGACTACCACATGTTGCCCTACTGTCAGTCTGGGGAGGGTGTAGACTACCACATGCTGCCCTACTGTCAGTCTGGGGAGGGTGTAGACTACCACATGCTGCCTACTGTCAGTCTGGGGAGGGTGTAGATGTTTTACAGGAGTAGCCTATATGTTTTGCTAATTAGCCTATTTTATTTTATTCATTTATTTATTTTTGCCTTTCTATCTTTGCTCCCATCCCCCAATTTAGCCAATTCCGTTGAGCTGCCCTACTGTCGGTCTGGGGAGGGTGTAGACTACCACATGCTGCCCTACTGTCAGTCTGGGGAGGGTGTAGACTACCACATGCTGCCCTACTGTCAGTCTGGGGAGGGTGTAGACTACCACATGCTGCCCTACTGTCAGTCTGGGGAGGGTGTAGACTACCACATGCTGCCCTACTGTCAGTCTGGGGAGGGTGTAGACTACCACATGCTGCCTACTGTCAGTCTGGGGAGGTAGTGTGATGTTTTACAGGAGTAGCCTATATGTTTTGCTAATTAGCCTATTTTATTTTATTCATTTATTTATTTTTGCCTTTCTATCTTTGCTCCCATCCCCCAATTTAGCCAATTCAGCCCGCTCTCCGATCACTCCCTTCCCCAACACCAGCGGAAGAAGTGGGCTCTGATTGTTTCCTTTGGCTGCGGGCCGCGTGCCTTCGTTGATGCGCGGGCGGCCCCCCCTTTTCGCTTCTCATGGGGACAGGGGCTGACACCCAGTTTATGGCTGAGCCTGGGTCTGTCCGTGAGAATGTTGTGCTGTCAAGCGGCTCCCACACCTTGAACTGTGTTGGTTGAGCCTGGTGTTACGTCTGTCAACTTAAGTGTTGTTAGCAGGGGGGCTCGAAACCTTTTGAGGCACACAGTGCAGGCTTCCCCGGCCTCGCCTTCGTAAGGCCAGGTATCATGTTGGTGCCTCCCACTCCTGAAATATTGGCAAGTGGTCGCAGCTCACATGATTTGGGGTGGTAGTAATATCACTGCAGGGCTACGGTGTGTAGGAACCCATGGGGGCCTTACACCTTGCATGTCCGGCTGCAGAACAACTCCTTCAGCATGTTCTGGAGGGGTGTTCAGTGGGGGGGCTTTTTTCATCGGAAGCCCCCCGTATCAGACCGGCCCTTTCTGTCGGGGTTCCCCCTTGGGTGCGATTGCCTCGTGGGTGGTGTCAGGGTCAGGTGTTCCGACACGGAACGCGCTCCTCGCACGGTTCCAGGTTTGGCTACGCACAGCGGGGGGACCGGGCCAACTATCTACAGTTCCTGGTGGACCTGCGCCACGTGACGGCGGGTGCGTTGGGAGTGTCGTCACATATGACTACGGCAGTACCATATGTCGAGGTGGATGGAGAGAACGCTGAGGCGGGGACTTGTGTTTACACAACCCCACCCGTTTTCAGGTTTGGTACAGACCCTATTGTCAGGGTCTCCAGCAGTGACAGCTCTGGTCAACGAGATCCAATCTCTGTGGACGAAGCAAGCCATCGTCGTGGCGTTCTCCTCCCGGTGTTCTCTGCCCGAGAAGTCGGGAGGGAGGGGTGTAAGACCCAGGCTGGACCTGTCCCATGGGAAGGTTCAGCATTTTTTGGATCGTCTCCTACCTGTTGAACACTGTCAGGTGGGGGTCTGGTTCTCCTCCATAGACCTGTAGGATGCGTATGCGCATCCCCGATCTTCCATCCTAGGGCTTACCTACGCTTCCTTTGCAGGGTTAGCGTATGAGTACCAGAGGCTGCCGTTCGGTTTTCTCTGGCTCCCCGCATCTTCACCAAGTGCGTGGAGGCCGCACTGGGGCCTCTGCGTCGTCCGGGGTTACGGAGTGTTCTGCCCTGATGACGTTCTGGTCCTTCGCGGTCAAGGTGGATCGTCAGGTCTCGTACCAGGCAGGTCTCTACCAGCCTGGGGTTGCTGTAGACTGGATGTAGAGTACTCCTCTTCCCAGTCAACGGTTGGAGGGCTATGGGCATCCATCTCAGAGCGTGTTGTCAACACGCTCGGGAGGTTCCGTCCTAGGACGGTTACGGCGCTGTCTCACGTCGCGTTTTCACCGACGCCTCCCTCGCTGGTGACGCGTCGGGCCAACGCAGTAGGGGGCAGCTGGCAAACCATGCTGCCCGGTCTGCGCTACGTTCAATGTGTTGGTATTGAAAGCGGTCCTTCTGGTCCACATATGGTGTTGATCAGGACGGACGATACGACGTCAGTGTCGTGTATCGACAGACAGGGAGGAGTACGCTCCCCCTGTCTGCACCAGGTGCCGGGCGGCTGGCTATGGGCGTCCTCCATCTGCGCGGCCTGAGGGCTCCCCACATCCCCGGCAGGGAGAATGTGGGTGCAGAGGTACTGTCGCGGGGTGGTCCTCATCCTGACGGGTGAGGATTACGTCTGGACATGGCCAGGCAGGTCTGGGACCGATGCCGTGCCGCCAGGGATTCTTCCCCATACATCTGTTAGGTCAGTTGTTGGGACGGGTACGTTGAGGGGCGCGGGTTCTTGATCCTGATGGTGTTACCATCTGGAATGCGCATGCTCCCTCCACTGTTGCGCTTACGCGGGCAGATGACGTATGTTCCAAGTGTGGTGTAAGGCGGGGGGCCGGGACTCAGTCTCCTGCCCCCTGGATGCTGTCCTTAGTTACCTCCAGTCTCTCCTTGATAGACTGTCGGCTTCGACGGTGAGGGTATATGCAGCAGCTATATCCTCCTATCATGAGGGGTTTGAGGGGATGTCTTGTTCAGCCACCCTCTTGTGAAGCGTTTCCTGCTTGGCGCTCAACGCGTTAAGCCGGTGCAACGCTCCTTGGCTCCGACTTGGGATCTTCAATTGGTCCTCGGTCGGTTGTCCTTGGCCCCGTTTGAGCCGCTCGAGCAGGCGCCGTTGGGACAGCTGTCCTTCAAGACCGCGTTCCTACTGGCTGTCACTTCCGCTAAACGCGTAGGTGAGCTCTGTGCTCTCTCGGTACGTGCCTGTCTTTTCGGACCGATTGCGGTGTCACTCTGCGACCTAATCCTGTTTTCGTGCCTAAGAATATCCGGAGTTCCTTCCGCTCCCGGGATATTGTGGTTCAGGCGTTTCGTCCTCCTCCTCACACTAGTGCAGGGGTCTCAAACTCAATTTACCTGGGGGCCGCTGGAGGTAGAGTCTGGGTGAGGCTGGGCCGCATCAAATATTCCACAAAAAAAGGGTTTCAAGTATTCCAAAAAAAAGTACAACTGATCCAATCGTCTCAATCTTTAGCAATAACAATTCAGAACATGAACAGTTCTTCAGAACATGAACGGTTCTTCAGAACATAGGCTTCTCAGTGGTGTCAGTGGACTCATCCACAGCTATGGAAATGCACTGTGCATTTTTTTTATTCTATCACAAAGCTGTTTATTCTGGTTGCTGTGCGATCTGAGGGGGATTTGCTTTTGTTTGCCTTCAAACATGGCCTCCATCACTTCAGTCATACATTATTTTATTATGTATGCATCAGAGAGAGAGAATGGCTTCTTGCCACTGAGTGAGGACTTGGTATCTGTATGTCATATATGTCCTGATGAATTGAAAATGGGGGACCCTGATGTAAACAAGACGAAAGTCTTTCTCTGGTCTGCATCCCCTTAACAATTGTGTGTATTGAGCTGTACTGTATTGTACCCATTCTGCAATCTGTTAATACAGTTTTCAATCAATCAATCAATCAATACACATCAATTCTAGCCTCCGATCCCATGACGTAATTTATCTCCTGCGGAGTGAGGATTATAAAATGAACGTGTTTTAAAGTGTGATGCTGTTTGTCATTTTAACAGCAGATACACTTTCTTAAATTCCATTGTCCCCGACAGAGCGTGTGACGGGGAGCTCGGACGGGATGTGTTTTGCTTGGTGTTATTATAGCATTAGCTGAAAAGCTAGCGTTAGCTACGTTACATCAAATCAGATGATGGCCTGTCCTTTCTCCAGGACCTGACACTCTGTCCGTCTATCAACAATAATGCACCCACGGTGAATCGTATTTAAGTCAAGTAGCTACTGACTAGCGTTAGCTGACTAACGTTATCAAATGTCAATGTGAAAACCTTGCGGGGAAGACAAGCTAGGTCAGCTAGCTTAGCATGATAACGGTCCCGTGGCTAAAGTTGGTGCTATTCATAACCCAGCAATAATGGCTGCAGACCTGCAAGCAAAGTACAGCAAGTTCCAAGTGCCAAAGGATAAGAGTCTCTGAGGCGGAGTCTCAAAAGAGAATGTTGAATATTTATTTTGCATCGAAAATCACAACATTCGAACGTCACTACTAGCCAGAGTCTCTGCGACTGCTACAGACTGGGTAGCGAGTGCAACACCGTCTAATGTCCGTGCGGATCATTGGAGTAGGGTATATCTGCAGTGCCGCAGCCCCATAAAACATCCAACTCTCGCGCAACGACTCAGCAAACAGTTGCGTGCGGGCCGCATTAACACTACACTTTGACGTCAAGTAGGGGGCCGCAAAATATCATCCCGCGGGCCGCAAATGGCCCGCGGGCCGCGAGTTTGAGACCCACTAGTGAGTTAGATGCGGGCCTTCACCTGTCATGTCCAGTCCGTGCTTGGGGATTTACCTCAGCCGTACTCAGGACTTCAGGGTTACCGACCAGCTTTGTCTGTTACGGTGGGGCTCGTGCTGGTAAGGCACTGTCGGAGCAGCGCCTGTCCCATTGGTTGTGCGAGGGCATTACCCTCTGCTACACGTTGGCTGGGCAGGATCCCCCTGGGGGCGTCAGGGCGCACTCCACTCGTGGGGTGGCTGCTTCTGCCGCTCTCCTGGGTGGGGCCTCGGTGGGGGACATCTGTGCTGCAGCTTCATGGTCCTCCCCGGGCCCCTTTGTAAGGTTTTACCTCATGGACATGACCGGGGGTTCTGTCTCCCAGGCGGTTCTGGGGTCTGTGGCCTTTCCTGCTTCCCGTCCTTTGGTCGGGTAGCAGGAGTGTATGGGTATGGGCCACAGTGTGTTGGGTCACACGTGGTTCCGCCTGTACGGTGTGTTCAAGGGGTTCTAGTTCCCTCTTGTTTGCATTCAGGTGGAGTTGACTGCGCCCCCCCCTTCATTAGGAAGGATGGGGTGACAGGGCTCCCCGCACCCCTTGATGTGGGCTTACGGGTCCTCAGGGGGTACATTTGTCGGGCCTCGCGTCCGCTCTTCCCCATTATCTCATAAGGCTCAGAGCGGGACGCGAAGCAAATACGATATATAACGATAGGTTATGTAGATAACCTAGTTATATTAGTATTGGCTGAGCGTCCCGCTCTGCGCGGCCCTGAGTTCCCTCTTGAGGGATCTTTTCCTGGGACGGGTTTTGGTGAGGAAGGGTGTTTGGTGACCAGAGTCACGGCTATATGGGCGGTGCCACCATGGGGGCGGGGCCCCATACAGGTGGGGTGCATGTGTTTTTGTTCGTGGGAGATACAATAGGTATCATAGGAGATAAGGGATATCTCATAAGGCTCAGAGCGGGACGCTCAGCCAATACTAATATAACTAGGTTATCTACATAACCTATCGTTTTTTGTTTTAGTTTTTTGGGGGGAAAAGAAAGACACAAAAAAACTCACAGCTCCAGGTCCTGTTTTTTCTTCCCCACCAATGTTTTCCTTTCCCATTTACACTGCATTTGGGGTGAGAGGTAGTGTGATGTTTTACAGGAGTAGCCTATATGTTTTGCTAATTAGCCTATTTTATTTTATTCATTTATTTATTTTTGCCTTTCTATCTTTGCTCCCATCCCCCAATTTAGCCAATTCCGTTGAGCTGCCCTACTGTCGGTCTGGGGAGGGTGTAGACTACCACATGCTGCCCTACTGTCAGTCTGGGGAGGGTGTAGACTACCACATGCTGCCCTACTGTCAGTCTGGGGAGGGTGTAGACTACCACATGCTGCCCTACTGTCAGTCTGGGGAGGGTGTAGACTACCACATGTTGCCCTACTGTCAGTCTGGGGAGGGTGTAGACTACCACATGCTGCCCTACTGTCAGTCTGGGGAGGGTGTAGACTACCACATGCAGCCTACTGTCAGTCTGGGGAGGGTGTAGACTACCACATGCTGCCCTACTGTCGGTCTGGGGAGGGTGTAGACTACCACATGCTGCCCTACTGTCAGTCTGGGGAGGGTGTAGACTACCACATGCTGCCCTACTGTCAGTCTGGGGAGGGTGTAGACTACCACATGCTGCCCTACTGTCGGTCTGGGGAGGGTGTAGACTACCACATGCTGCCCTACTGTCGGTCTGGGGAGGGTGTAGACTACCACATGCTGCCCTACTGTCAGTCTGGGGAGGGTGTAGACTACCACATGCTGCCCTACTGTCAGTCTGGGGAGGGTGTAGACTACCACATGCTGCCCTACTGTCAGTCTGGGGAGGGTGTAGACTACCACATGCTGCCCTACTGTCAGTCTGGGGAGGGTGTAGACTACCACATGTTGCCCTACTGTCAGTCTGGGGAGGGTGTAGACTACCACATGCTGCCCTACTGTCAGTCTGGGGAGGGTGTAGACTACCACATGCAGCCTACTGTCAGTCTGGGGAGGGTGTAGACTACCACATGCTGCCCTACTGTCGGTCTGGGGAGGGTGTAGACTACCACATGCTGCCCTACTGTCAGTCTGGGGAGGGTGTAGACTACCACATGCTGCCCTACTGTCAGTCTGGGGAGGGTGTAGACTACCACATGCTGCCCTACTGTCGGTCTGGGGAGGGTGTAGACTACCACATGCTGCCCTACTGTCGGTCTGGGGAGGGTGTAGACTACCACATGCTGCCCTACTGTCAGTCTGGGGAGGGTGTAGACTACCACATGCTGGCCTACTGTCGGTCTGGGGAGGGTGTAGACTACCACATGCTGTCCTACTGTCAGTCTGGGGAGGGTGTAGACTACCACATGCTGCCCTACTGTCGGTCTGGGGAGGGTATAGACTACCACATGCTGCCCTACTGTCAGTCTGGGGAGGGTGTAGACTACAACATGCTGCCCTACTGTCGTCTGGGGAGGGTGTAGACTACCACATGCTGCCCTACTGTCGGTCTGGGGAGGGTGTAGACTACCACATGCTGCCCTACTGTCAGTCTGGGGAGGGTGTAGACTACCACATGTTGCCCTACTGTCAGTCTGGGGAGGGTGTAGACTACCACATGCTGCCCTACTGTCAGTCTGGGGAGGGTGTAGACTACCACATGCTGCCTACTGTCAGTCTGGGGAGGGTGTAGACTACCACATGCTGCCCTACTGTCAGTCTGGGGAGGGTGTAGACTACCACATGCTGCCCTACTGTCGGTCTGGGGAGGGTGTAGACTACCACATGCTGCCCTACTGTCAGTCTGGGGAGGGTGTAGACTACCACATGCTGCCCTACTGTCAGTCTGGGGAGGGTGTAGACTACCACATGCTGCCCTACTGTCGGTCTGGGGAGGGTGTAGACTACCACATGCTGCCCTACTGTCGGTCTGGGGAGGGTGTAGACTACCACATGCTGCCCTACTGTCAGTCTGGGGAGGGTGTAGACTACCACATGCTGGCCTACTGTCGGTCTGGGGAGGGTGTAGACTACCACATGCTGCCCTACTGTCAGTCTGGGGAGGGTGTAGACTACCACATGCTGCCCTACTGTCGGTCTGGGGAGGGTATAGACTACCACATGCTGCCCTACTGTCAGTCTGGGGAGGGTGTAGACTACAACATGCTGCCCTACTGTCAGTCTGGGGAGGGTGTAGACTACCACATGCTGCCCTACTGTCGGTCTGGGGAGGGTGTAGACTACCACATGCTGCCCTACTGTCAGTCTGGGGAGGGTGTAGACTACAACATGCTGCCCTACTGTCAGTCTGGGGAGGGTGTAGACTACCACATGCTGCCCTACTGTCAGTCTGGGGAGGGTGTAGACTACAACATGCTGCCCTACTGTCAGTCTGGGGAGGGTGTAGACTACAACATGCTGCCCTACTGTCAGTCTGGGGAGGGTGTAGACTACAACATGCTGCCCTACTGTCAGTCTGGGGAGGGTGTAGACTACCACATGCTGCCCTACTGTCAGTCTGGGAAGGGTGTAGACTACCACATGCTGCCCTACTGTCAGTCTGGGGAGGGTGTAGACTACCACATGCTGCCCTACTGTCAGTCTGGGGAGGGTGTAGACTACCACATGCTGCCCTAATGTCGGTCTGGGGAGGGTGTAGACTACCACATGCTGCCCTACTGTCAGTCTGGGGAGGGTGTAGACTACCACAAGTACCACAGTACCACATGCTGCCCTACTGTCGGTCTGGGGAGGGTGTAGACTACCACATGCTGCCCTACTGTCAGTCTGGGGAGGGTGTAGACTACCACATGCTGCCCTACTGTCGGTCTGGGGAGGGTGTAGACTACCACATGCTGCCCTACTGTCAGTCTGGGGAGGGTGTAGACTACCACATGCTGCTCTACTGACGGTCTGGGGAGGGTGTAGACTACAACATGCTGCCCTACTGTCAGTCTGGGGAGAGTGTAGACTACCACATGCTGCCCTACTGTCAGTCTGGGAAGGGTGTAGACTACCACATGCTGCCCTACTGTCAGTCTGGGGAGGGTGTAGACTACCACATGCTGCCCTACTGTCAGTCTGGGGAGGGTGTAGACTACCACATGCTGCCCTACTGTCGGTCTGGGGAAGGTGTAGACTACCACATGCTGCCCTACTGTCGGTCTGGGGAGGGTGTAGACTACCACATGCTGCCCTACTGTCGGTCTGGGGAGGGTGTAGACTACCACATGCTGCCCTACTGTCAGTCTGGGGAGGGTGTAGACTACCACATGCTGCCCTACTGTCGGTCTGGGGAGGGTGTAGACTACCACATGCTGCCCTACTGTCAGTCTGGGGAGGGTGTAGACTACCACATGCTGCTCTACTGACGGTCTGGGGAGGGTGTAGACTACAACATGCTGCCCTACTGTCAGTCTGGGGAGAGTGTAGACTACCACATGCTGCCCTACTGTCAGTCTGGGGAGGGTGTAGACTACCACATGCTGCCCTACTGTCAGTCTGAGGAGGGTGTAAACTACCGTATGCTGCCCTACTGTCAGTCTGGGGAGAGTGTAGACTACCACATGCTGCCCTACTGTCAGTCTGGGGAGGGTGTAGACTAGGGCTGCACGATTTTGGGAAAATATCTAATTGCGACAGATATTTCGATTGCGATTCAATTTGCGATTATTATAAAAAATATTTAAAGCAGCCCAACGGATGTTTATTATAAAATGCGGCTTACATCTGGCCTACACAGTGGGTCTGTTCGGGACACCGAGCCTGGAAATGTTTCTTTTTACCTGGGAATCGATACCAGTACCCAACGGTACCTTTTTTCTGTACTTTACTCTCTCTCTCTGAAGTTTAAACTTCACAACACACAATCTAAAACCCCTCCCTACCTCCCTCTCCCAAACCGTTCCTACAACAATGTTGTAAATTTTTTTATGTTGCATGATCATGTATACATTTATTATGTATTATAATTTTTTTATGTTTAAATATCAACATTATCTGGCAATCCTCAGTAAATACAAACTCCTCTGACATCATATGGTCTTTCCAAAGACCAGATATGGGACGCGTGCACACACACACACACACACACACACACACACACACACACACACACACACACACACACACACACACACAGAAAGGGAGAATGGCTAGAATATTTCAGCTAATGTTTATTATCATCAACTATCCAGTTAGTTTTTATAGTGCAACGTTTTGCTACTTAAGCGTTAATTGAACGTACAGAGAGAGGGAGGGAGAAGCTAGGGGAGCGCTCTTTTAATCATCCGTAAATTTTTCCATAGCCGCGAGAAACTGGCGGAGCCGGACATGCTTATTTGGGGCAGAATAATTCCCGACACACATGAGAGGTCTAGTGTTAATCGCGTAACGGCCACAGTTAATTTCCCCCTACTTGCGCATGTCTCCTCCGCCTCCTCTTCCTCCCCCTCCTCCTCCTCCTCCTCCTCCTCCAATGCATTTTCTCTCTGCCTCGCCTATTAGTTTCAATTTGGAAATTAAACCGAAACAGACCGTAACGCATTTAGTGCCGATTATGTCGCTTTAGAAGATATCGGAAGCAGAAACGTCCCCCCAGGCCTCCGGTCATTCCAAACAGAGAATGTCTCTGTGAAAAAGAGCGGTCTGATTGATTGATTGATTGAAAAGTTTATTAACAGATTGCAGAATGGGTACAATACAGTACAGCTCAATACATACAATTGTTAAGGGGATGCAGACCAGAGAAAGACTTTCATCTTGTTTACATCAGGGTCCCCCATTTTCAATTCATCATATGACACACACGACATACAGATAGACAGTACTGCTACATCTATACATTTATGACATACCAGAGGGGGGGGGGGGTAGGGGGGGACGGACACTGTACACTGTACACTGTACATTGGAATACTGACAAAGCCATACTTGGTCTTTACTGTACAACTGGGTTAGGACATTTGTAGGGGCCAGTTTTGAATTGCAGTCTGACGTAGGTGTTCTTTGAGAGTGTTTTTGAAAGTGGGTAGTGATTCACATTCCTTTACAGCTTTGGGTAGGGCGTTCCACATTGATGTGGCATAATTGTGAAACGTGTTTAGTCCCTTGTTTGAGCTGAATCTGGGTTTAACATGATTTGTGGAGCTACCTCTGATGTTGTGATCGTGGTATTCACTGACCTTTGGGAAGTATTTTGACATGTACATGGGTACCTTAGTCGTGTAGTGTATCTTGTAGACCAGGCCCATTGCAAGTTGTTGTACTCTGTCGTCTACTCTAAGCCATCCTAGGTTGTCAAAGTGGGCAGGGGTGAGGTGGGTTCTAGGAGTCAGGTCAAGCAGTAGTCTGACTAGTTTGTTTTGAGATGTTTGTAATTTGGTTTTTAGTGCCTTTGAGGTGCTTTGGTACCATGAGGTGCAAGCATAGTCGTAGTACCCTTGAATGAGTGCTCCTGCCAGAGTCTTCAGGGTATTCTTGTTTACCAGAGAGGAGATCCGGTACAAGAATGGAGTTCGTTGGTTGACTTTTTTTTATTACATTGGATGCCATTTTGTCACAGGAAAGATTAGTCTCTAGGATGGAACCCAGATAGGTAATTTCATCTTTCCTTGTGACAATATTGTCACCCACTGTAACTGAGAAGCCGTCGGTCTTGCTGAGTTTGTTATTTGAACCGAAGAGAATGGACTCTGTTTTGCCCATGTGTAATGATATTTTGTTGTCGGCGAGCCATATGCAGATTTTGCCTAGTTCCGAGCTGAGGGTTTTTTCAACCTGTAACTTGTTCTTGTCAGAGACCAGCAGGGCTGAGTCGTCCGCAAACAGGAACAAGTTGCAGTCACAAGTTGACGACATGTAATTTGCATAAATTAGGAACAGTAGCGGTCCTAGTATGCTTCCTTGTGGAACACCACAGTTCACTGTGAGGGGGGGGATAGGGTACCGTTTACCTCCACCATCTGTTCTCTCCCCTCCAGGTAGGATTGTATCCAGCTCACTAATAAACTATCAAAACCAATTGCTTTTAGCTTGTCAATCAGAATGGTGTGATTGACAGTGTCGAAGGCCTTTTGTAGGTCCAGCATGACCATGCCGCAGTATTTGCCCGTGTCCACCTCTTGCTTTATGTGGTCGTTCAAATAGAGAAGGCATGTGTCAGTGGAGTGGGATGTTCTGAAGCCAGATTGGAATTCGTAGATTAGATTTTTTTCCGCAAGGTACTTTTCGACCTGTTCGTATACTATTTTCTCCATGACTTTCGAGATGGATGTAAGGATAGAAACAGGGCGGTAGTTGCCTGGGTCTAATTTGCTGCCCTTTTTGTGCAGGGGTGTTACTCTCGCAATTTTGAAGTCCTTGGTGACGTGTCCCTGTTTTATGGAGAGGTTTATTATGTGTGTGATGACTGGGGTGATGGCGGCTGCTGAGTCTCTGAGGAATTTGGAGGGGATGTTGTCCTGGCCAGTGGCCTTGTTCAGTTGGAGGGCGCTCAGTTTTTTTGAGTACCTCATCTGTAGTTACCTATTCCAGTTTGAAGTCGTCTTTGTGGACGCCTAGGTTCTTGTAGTATGCTACTATGTGTTCTGACACTTCTGGTGAGTCAAGCGAGAGACACAGGGGTCTGTGGTGCACACAGCCTCCCCTGGTGGTGTCACTCCTGCCCCCAGCCCCCCCTGGTGGTAGTGTCACTCCTGCCCCCAGCCTCCCCTGGTGGTGTCACTCCTGCCCCCAGCCTCCCCTGGTGGTGTCACTCCTGCCCCCAGCCCCCCCTGGTGGTAGTGTCACTCCTGCCCCCAGCCTCCCCTGGTGGTGTCACTCCTGCCCCCAGCCTCCCCTGGTGGTGTCACTCCTGCCCCCAGCCTCCCCTGGTGGTGGTGTCATTCCTGCCCCCAGCCCCCCCTGGTGGTGGTGTCACTCCTGCCCCCAGCCTCCCCTGGTGGTGTCACTCCTGCCCCCAGCCTCCTCTGGTGGTGGTGTCACTCCTGCCCCCAGCCTCCCCTGGTGGTGTGTCACTCCTGCCCCCAGCCTCCCCTGGTGGTGTCACTCCTGCCCCCAGCCTCCCCTGGTGGTGGTGTCACTCCTGCCCCCAGCCTCCCCTGGTGGTGGTGTCACTCCTGCCCCCAGCCTCCCCTGGTGGTGTCACTCCTGCCCCCAGCCTCCCCTGGTGGTGGTGTCACTCCTGCCCCCAGCCTCCCCTGGTGGTGTCACTCCTGCCCCCAGCCTCCCCTGGTGGTGTGTCACTCCTGCCCCCAGCCTCCCCTGGTGGTGTGTCACTCCTGCCCCCAGCCTCCCCTGGTGGTGTGTCACTCCTGCCCCCAGCCTCCCCTGGTGGTGTCACTCCTGCCCCCAGCCTCCCCTGGTATACTGTATATACTCTAAAATAAGTATAGTTTCACATCACCTACCTTCCGACGTCAAATAAAACGGTGTTGAGTTAAAAAAAACGGATGTCACGAAAAATGGGGCGTGGCTGAATTTGGCCAGAGAGAAAGAGAGTAATCGAGATTGGCCTATGTTCCGTTACACACATACACACACATACAGTACACACACATGTACACACATACACACTAAGGCTGTCAAATATATCGCGTTAATATCGCGTTAACTCCCGATTCTATTAATGCCACTAATTCTTTTAACTCAAGATTAACTAAAAAAAAAAAGAAAAATGTTTTTTTTTTTTTTTTTACTAGACTTCACTCAGGTGTATTATTGATGCTCTCATTGATACTATGTTTGTTTCTGAAGTGTGTGTGTGTGTGTGTGTGTGTGTGTGTGTGTGTGTGTGTGTGTGTGTGTGTGTGTGTGTGTGTGTGTGTGTGTGTGTGTGTGTGTGTGTGTGTGTGTGTGTGTGTGAGATATAGAGAGAGAGGGGGGTGAGAGAGATGAGGAAGGGGCAAAAGAGAAAAAGAGCTGGGAGAGTGTGTGTGTGAGGGAGAGAGGGGTGTGTGTGATTAATCAGCCCTTGTGTGGGTGAATGTAACAAGTTCCTAACGTTTTCTTTCCCCTATTATTTCATGCACACTTTATTCATTGTTTTAAATTATTCTTTTCTTTTAAGTTATTTTGTGCATCACTCTGTTTTGAATTTGATGCAAATTTGCAATGCATGAAGGTCATCTTTTTGTGTTAAATGGCTGCACAAAGCAAGCATTTGTTGACTCGCATGTTGATAAGAGTATTAAAACTTGGAACTTGAAAAAGATCTGTTTAAGGTATAAAAAAAAATTTAAAAAAAAAAGCGATTAATTTGCGATTAATCGCGAGTTAACTATGGACAATCATGCGATTAATCGAGTTAAATATTTTAATCGTTTGACAGCACTAATACACACACATTCACACCACTCACCCAGACTCAGACACACCACTCACCCAGACTCAGACACACCACTCACCACTCACCCAGACTCAGACACACCACTCACCCAGACTCAGACACACCACTCACCCAGACTCAGACACACCACTCACCCAGGCTCAGACACACCACTCACCCAGACTCAGACACACCACTCACCCAGACTCAGACACACCACTCACCCAGACTCAGACACACCACTCACCACTCACCCAGACTCAGACACACCACTCACCCAGACTCAGACACACCACTCACCCAGACTCAGACACACCACTCACCCAGGCTCAGACACACCACTCACCCAGACTCAGACACACCACTCACCCAGACTCAGACACACCACTCACCCAGACTCAGACACACCACTCACCCAGGCTCAGACACACCACTCACCCAGACTCAGACACACCACTCACCCAGGCTCAGACACACCACTCACCCAGACTCAGACACACCACTCACCCAGGCTCAGACACACCACTCACCCAGACTCAGACACACCACTCACCCAGGCTCAGACACACCACTCACCCAGGCTCAGACACACCACTCACCCAGACTCAGACACACCACTCACCCAGGCTCAGACACACCACTCACCCAGGCTCAGACACACCACTCACCCAGGCTCAGACACACCACTCACCCAGACTCAGCCACCTCGTTCTGTTCACCACTTGCTGAAAGGAAGACACTGTTTTGTGCACACTTAGGGAGCATAAATGAGTCCCTGCTGTAAAACCTCAGGCATGCTCTGAATCTAAAGTGTCTCACCTCAGATATTCTGCATGGCTTGGAGTTTTGCAAGGATTTCAATATGTTTCTCTTATCGCTGTACCACACTAGACCTGTACAGTCCACCACCACACTAGACCTGTACAGTCCACCACCACACTAGACCTGTACAGTCCACCACCACACTAGACTAGGGATGGGCGTGAGTAATCGATTAATCGATAAAATTATTAATAATCTTTATGAGAAAAAAAATTATATTATTAAAAAGAAAAGAAAAAATTACATATTTGTTTCACATGTATGTGTAAGATTATAACTGTTTGTTGGTTTCCTTAAACATATACGTGAATGAACTAAATTAAAAAAAAAATTAATCTAAAAAAATAAATCTAAAATATTTTTATTTTATTTATTTTTTGCGTTTTTTTTCCCTTTTCGAGTAATACACGATCACTCGAGTATAGCATGCGATTAATCAATCTGGATTCTTCTTAAAAATGCCCATCCCTACACTAGACCTGTACAGTCCACCACCACACTAGACCAACCTCGGAAAATAAACAGCATAGAGAGGATGCACCAGAAACGCTCCCTCATACGATTGAAGCCAACTCGGTTTATTTTCATTTTAATTTGTTGTGTTTAACCCTTTCACTACCACACTACCAAATGGTTAACCCTTTCACAGTGACAATACAGAAGGTTAATCTTTCACTACCACACTACAGACGGTTAACCTTTCACTACCACACTACAGACGGTTAACCCTTTCACTACCACACTACAGACGGTTAACCTTTCACTACCACACTACAGACGGTTAACCCTTTCACTACCACACTACAGACGGTTAACCTTTCACTACCACACTACAGACGGTTAACCCTTTCACTACCACACTACAGACGGTTAACCTTTCACTACCACACTACAGACGGTTAACCCTTTCACTACCACACTACAGACGGTTAACCGTCTGTAGTGTGATAGTGAAAGGGTTAGAGAGGAGGGCAGGGAGAGACCTTTGGCCACAAGGTTATCTGTCTTCTCAGCTCACAGCTGCTATAATCTTCCAGTAAAACATCCTGCTTCATGCAGAAGTGGTCCACTACTTTTATATCTGCAAGGACTGGGGAGGTAAACAAGGAGGCTGGTCTCAGCTTCACAGTCATGCAGTACCTACAGTGTATCTACAGTGTATCTACAGTGTATCTACAGTGCATCTACAGTGTATCTACAGTGTATCTACAGTGTATCTACAGTGTATCTACAGTGCATCTGTAGTGTATCTACAGTGTATCTACAGTGCATCTGTAGTGTATCTACAGTGTATCTACAGTGTATCTACAGTGCATCTGTAGTGTATCTACAGTGTATCTACAGTGCATCTGTAGTGTATCTGTAGTGTATTTGTAGTGTATTTGTAGTGTATCTGTAGTGTATCTACAGTGTATCTACAGTGCATCTGTAGTGTATCTGTAGTGTATTTGTAGTGTATCTGTAGTGTATCTACAGTGTATCTACAGTGCATCTGTAGTGTATCTGTAGTGTATCTGTAGTGTATTTGTAGTGTATCTGTAGTGTATCTACAGTGTATCTACAGTGTATCTACAGTGTATCTACAGTGCATCTGTAGTGTATCTGTAGTGTATCTGTAGTGTATTTGTAGTGTATCTGTAGTGTATCTACAGTGTATCTACAGTGTATCTACAGTGTATCTACAGTGCATCTGTAGTGTATCTGTAGTGTATCTACAGTGTATCTACAGTGTATCTACAGTGTATCTACAGTGTATCTACAGTCAATAAAGCCCATTTGAATTGAGAATTGAATTGAATTGAGAGCTAGAGAGAGAGAGAGAGAGAGAGAGAGAGAGAGAGAGAGAGAGAGAGAGAGAGAGAGTGGGAGCTAGAGGGAGAGAGAGAGAGAAAGAGGTTTGATACATATACTTGGATACAGACAGAATGATGATCCCCCTACTGTGTATACAGTAACTTACTTGTTTCCTTCTGTTCCAGGCTTTATGGATATAGTTGGATATTGCAAATATGTAGTTATTATAATACCTATTTAATGATCTTGGGGACATGCCTACATGTATTTAACGATGTCTCTGTCTTGGGGGTCATGGGGACATGTCTTTAATGATGTCTCTGTCTTGGGGGTCATGCCTACTACATGTCTTTAATGATGTCTCTGTCTTGGGGACATGGGAACAGTCATGTCTTTAATGATGTCTCTGTCTTGGGGGTCATGCCTACTACATGTCTTTAATGATGTCTCTGTCTTGGGGACATGCCTACAGTACAGTACATGTTTTAATGATGTCTCTGTCTTGGGGGTCATGGGGACATGCCTACAGTACATGTTTTAATGATGTCTCTGTCTTGGGGGTCATGGGAACAGTCATGTCTTTAATGATGTCTCTGTCTTGGGGGTCATGCCTACTACATGTCTTTAATGATGTCTCTGTCTTGGGGACATGCCTACAGTACAGTACATGTTTTAATGATGTCTCTGTCTTGGGGGTCATGGGGACATGCCTACAGTACATGTTTTAATGATGTCTCTGTCTTGGGGGTCACGGGGACATGCCTACATGTGTTGATATTTTATGCATGTATTTTGTGTTTTCTTCTCTCCGTTGTCTCAGAGGTGAATCAGGAGCCGGCAAGACAGAGAACACAAAGAAGGTCATCCAGTACCTGGCCCACGTGGCTTCCTCCCACAAAGGACGGAAGGACCACAATGGTCCTGTGAGTCTCCTGTCTCGTATACCTTGTTTAGCAAACTCTGTTGTGGCCTGTTGTGGAATATTTAAAATGAGCCATCGACAGTGAACTGTAGAAATTAGATCGAGTCATTTGTTTATAAAAACATAGAACATGGTTTAATATCTGTGCTTCCACAGAGATCAGTTTATAGAGAGACACACATGTGTACACACAAGCGTCTGACCAGAAAGTGACCAAGAGGTCTGGTCAGACACAGATTAATTACATAATTGAAATGACGTACATTAGACATCCAGATATGACAGAAAGGTAAACAAAATCTGCCCAAAGGGGAGAAATTAATAATAATAATAAACAAGTGGCGAACCACGTAACACGCTGCATCGCGGCACGGCCGACCCGGGTTCGATTCCAGGACTCTGCGTTCTTTACCGAATGTCTCCCATTCTTCCTCTCTCTCTCTCTCTACCGGACTGCCCGGTAGTAAAAACCAATAAAAATCTACCAAAAACATAATAAAAAAAAAAAGAAAAGAGTTCAAATGGTAGACGATACTGCCATCTGGTGATATTCGATCGACATTGCAGTTCAAGCGTATGTGGCTGTGCCAAAGTGATTCAGATCGCTTCCGGCGAGTCTGTAGCGCGGGGATCAAAGGAAAAAGAGCAAACGATCTAATAACGTATACGTGATTGCCGTTCAACGCATGGCAAGCAAACACGTATATATATACGTAGTTGGCGGAGATTGAGTTAATAAACAAACAGAAACAGTAGCATGTGGATCTTTTAGATCAATTAGGCTATGAAAATTAGGCTGCCTCTAAATATAAAAATGTATAAACAAAATTTAAATAAAATATTATTATTATATATATTTTTTTTTCGACTCTGACATGAAAATCAATTGTGGAGACTGGCACAACTATTCGAAAATTCAAAGATTCTAACTCATCCCTAGTTAACACATTCCCAGCCAAAAACGATTTAAAGCGATATTGCCCGCCATGCTTTGACCGCCAGACCTCACTGTACAGCGTTATTGAGATCAATATTTAATTTTTTCGCCATGGCATTCATAATTCATATATACACCCGCGACGCTCCAGCTGGACCCTAAAGGTGAAGGCAACGACGGCTCAATACCGCCGCCTGGTGGATGGTCGGGCGAGTTACACTGGCAAACAGGATATGGGGGCTGTGCGTCGATTAAATTCATCCGGCCGTCAGATATTGTTGCATGACTCCCGACAGACACAATGTACATAATGGATCGCTTTATAAACTTAATAATCTATATGATTTTGGCGTTTATTGCGACATACAAACCGGAAATGGACCTAGGCGATCGACGTCCTATACTTGGGATCTTTCACCGCCAGTCTCTTTGACGACGTAAGAGGACACTAACGTTATACATTTCTTTATTTACAAACCATCCGATCAATAAATCAACCCAACCTACATAAAGCATTTACTGATGATCGGGGAATTATAAACGACCCCCCCCCCCTTTCCTCCACGCATGATGAAGCATAACTATACGGATCATATACATTTGAATTTTTTAATATAGCGTGTCTAGGGAAGAAACGGCAATCGATAATCTATATATGCGTGTAGGCCTATAACTCACGTTCTAGGAATTACTGCAGAAAACGATAAAAACATACTTATATTCTAGACGGTATTTTTTTTATGAATGTATGAATGAAAAAGTATAACGTTCCCACATCCTGAACGATAGATAATCGATGTTGAATGGGCCATAGTAATGTCAATATAGCAATACAATTAAAAAAGTTATAGCCCTGCAAAGAAGGTGAGCCACTCCATAGACTTATAGCGCTGGCAGAGAGGGTACAATGATGGGTACAATGCCCGGCGGGCAAAGTGTTAATACCCCTCCACCCCCACCCCCCCATCCCTCCGAGACCATGCGACCCCCCCATCCCTCCCCCACCAGCCGTAATCCAGTGGTATTTATAATATATAGAGGATTAACCCTAACATCAGCTGGACACTGTAATTGGAGTAATGATTACTAGGGGAAATCAATGGGGGTTATTGCATGGGTGAGAAGTGGGAACTCTCTGAGGACTGAGCCTTGTCATGAGGTCACAACCAGGTCACATGTTGCTGTAGAATCCCCATGGTTGGTAAAAGCACAGGGCATTGATTATTGTACTTACTTAACGTACTTAGTACTTATTAACCAGTCTGGATATTGCAAGTCACCGATATTTGGCCGTAGCATAACAAGTGAAGCATGTGAATCGGCATGAAGCCTAATGAAACGCTGTTATAGATATAGGCACAATCATAGACATATATAAAGGCTAGATGACTCACCCGCGCTGATGGCCAATGGAGACCGACGTTGCCACATGGTGGCCATCTTGCCACAGGCAGCACGCCCACTCATAACATGAATGTCTATGGTGCATGTACTATTGAAATAACCATAGCTTGCTAAATTGTCAACCAATTTTCAAACGGTTTGGTTTGTTATAAATGTCAGCGATGTAGTTATCATTCTGCATACTTATATATGACTTTTATATGAAAATAATTTCAACGTGACCAAGCATCCTGAATCATAGCCACGTTAATAACGTTTGTAATAAACCAAACCGTTTGTAAATCGGTTGAAAATTTAGCAAGCTATGGTTATTTTAATAGTACATGCACCATAGACATTCATGTTATGAGTGGGCGTGCTGCCTGTGACAAGATGGCCGCCGGTGAACTACGCTGGAGACACCGCCTTGCACCATCTAGTTATATATATATATCTATGGGCACAATTGAAAACACAAACATGTACAGTAACAGTACCCAACAGCGCCTGCAGGGGGCGCCGTGGCTCGTGCACCACATTTTGTGCGCAAACATCCCTCTAACGATTTGCATTTGTTGTTTTATTTGTAACAAACAGCCGGAGTCGCCTAAACCAGTGAAACTACAGGCAAGTCTTTATGCTTTTCTTATCTCCACCCTGTCCATGTGCATGAACTACACTAACCTTCTGCTTTTTAACACAAACCTACTTTCTCAATAGCTTGGGCCCACAAAGGGTATGTCAGCCCCATCTAGGGGGTTTGTGTCGTTGGTTTCAAACCTTAAACTAGACATTTGGGATTCGTCTCTCTTTCTGTCACGGGCAAAATAGTAAATTAAAGAAAGAAATTGGCATGACATTTTTTTCTACCATTTTTTTCGTCCCCATTTGAATGCTTTCCCCATTTTTCTTAACCCTTTCACTACCACACTACCAAAGGGTTAACCCTTTCACTGCGTCAACACAGAAGGTTAAACCTTTCACTGCCACATGACAAAGGGTTAACCCTTTCACTACCACACTACAAAAGGTTAACCCTTTCACTACCACACTACAGATGGTAGTGAAAGGGTTAATGCAGTCAAATGTGCCGCACTGTAGGGCGGCTAGGTGGTGCAGTGGGCAAGGCGCTCACCACCAATGCAGGAGACGCTGGGTTCGAGCCCAGCTCTCCACATTGCTATCAGCTTGGCTGGTCGTTCATACTAATACACATTGGCCGTATTAGGGGGTGGGAAGCTGATGGGTGGGGATCGGACGTTGTGGACAGCGACTCCTACAGGTCGGTTGGTGCGCCTGCGCAGTAGAATCAGGAAGCGACGGGGGCGGCGTGCCCTCCAAACGCAGACCCCCGCCGCTGAGAGATCGCGCTGTGCAGGTGAAAAGATGCGACGGCTGTTACCTCAAGTACCGGAGGGGACTCGTGCTATGTATGACTTAGTCCACATTGCAGCCGGCTTGTGGGAGGCATGGCCTAACAGCGTTCGAGACAGGGGAGGGTAGAATTGGATGATACGAAATTGGGATGAGAGAAAAATTTAAAATGGGAGAAAAAGTAGACAAATTCTTTTTTGCCGCACTGTGAAATGCACTTGTAGATGTTTGATGCACTCTCCGTAGTCACATACATGATCTTGCTTTTGTCAAGAGATAAGAAAGTGAAACTTCGGCAGACATGTGGTGTTGTATAAAAGCAAGCCGTCTTCCACCAATACAGTGACAAAAAAGCGTGAGAAAGATGTCAGCTCAGTGTAATGCCATTGTGAAGGAGATGATGGCGGCATCTTTGTTGATGATCTTTGTCGTCTTCATTCTTATAATGAAGATAGGATCAAGATAAGATATTCCTGTATTGATCCCCTTGGGGAAATTCGGGCGCCAAAGCAGCATTGCGGGGGGGGGGGGGGGGGGGGTGGGGGTGGTACAGGTATGGGCATGGTAATAGTAGAAAGACATAAATATAGACAATAAAATTATAATAAAAATAAACAGTGTAAACATTATAATTAACTAATAAAGTAAGTTATAGTAATCTAATAATTAAATTTAGACAACAAAGCTATTTGCATTTTCAGACGGCCGTCCGTAGCTATAGCCTGTAGTACTTTGATTTTAAAAGACGATGAGAGCGACTCGTGAAATCCCTCGAGGCACAAGTAATACACGGTCACCACGATTTAACACTCTCACAACCACACGACAGAAGGTTAACCATTTCACTCGTCGTGTGGCAGTGAGATGGTTAACCTTCTCTAGTGTCGCAGTGAAAAGGGTTAACCCCTTGGTAGTGTGGTAGTGAAAGGGATAATGAAGTTATTAGTGGGCGGAGTCTGCAGCGGCAGATAGTCTGCTGATTGGAGTAGAGCTCACTAACACACCCGTCAGTCACCCTGTCATCCAATCGCTTGCTTTATGCCGCAGCGGCGTACTGTGCAGGCCAACTGAGCAACGGCGTATACTGTACTACTCACTTCCTGACTTCCGCATGAACCCTTTTAGCTCAGAAACATAATCTTGTCTAGTCGATAATATACCTGTAATTGTTTTTGTCATTTTGGGTTGCACTCTGAATATTTGTTTTGTGTGTGTTGTTGTTGTTGTTGTTGTTCCTAGTGTCATGACCCATTAACACACTATATTAATAAACCCTATCTGTTTCCATAATAACATTTGAATCTGCCCATTGATTACAGAGTGGAGCCCTGTTCTATGTGAGTAGAATGTAGTTCACGTACCTCTCTCTCTCTCTCTCTCTCTCTCTCTCTCAATCTCTCTCTCTCTCTCTCTCTCTCTCTCTCTCTCTCTCTCTCTCTCTCTCTCTCTCTCTCTCTCTCTCTCACTATCCTCCATCCAGCCCCGTCGCATGACATGTACTTTTTACAATGTTCTTCTTGCTCTTGTCTGTAGGCTCTGCTTTCAAATATTTCACAATGAAGTTGCAACTCTATGGGAAACATCTTGTCCTGAATACGAGACAACGTTTTACCGCTAATAAAAACCAATGACCTCCTACATCTGAGCTGACGGAGGGCAGCTGTGTACTTTTACACCGCGACTGTGCGTTTATGACATGTTCCACGGTGATATGTTCCACAGTGATATGTTCCACTGTGCACATTAAGCAAGACCCCCTGTCAGCACTTCACAAATTATAACACACTCCCCTGTATCCAACTCTGCCTCTGGTGGTTCTGGCTGGAGAGCTGCCATAGAGAGCAGTTCCTGCACAAATAGCAGTATTTTACTGTGAATCCTCACCTAACCACTGGAGCAGAGACGGAGAGCCGAGAGAGGTAGGATGAGGTGAGAGAGGTCCAAAACCTCCAGCAGCCTTTCCCGCTCCACCCCAACAGGAATGAAGTCTGGGGATCAAATCATCTTCATGTATCAGTTACTTACACGGTGGGATATTTCACCTATATTGTAGCTAAGTAGGATTAAAGTGGTTCGCTGGCCAGTGGCCACTGATGAGGTTTCAAGCCATTTCGTCTCTAAATTACTTAAAGGGGCGCCTTAAAGGGGCACACTTATTTGGTTTGTTTCTGTTCCTTTTCCTCAAACAGCAGACAGTGATCTGTACCATTTCCAAGTAGCATTCTGCGTAATGTGTAGCGTGTGAACACAGCGACATGTAACGTCCGTCGGGCCCCCGGCGATCTGTAGAGCAGATGTTGATCAGTGAGCACGGAGCAGCACACATCCCCGACTGGGCTCGTGCCTCGGAAGGTTTAGTGTTTCTTTTTACTGATCCTCTTTTGCCCTCTCTCCTCAATCAGTCCTAACGCTTAGGGTCCCATGTCCTGCCAAAGAGCCGGCACTCATGATATAACAAATGAGGTTGAAAGCCCACGAAGCTACAATACCGTTTCTGAAGATGGAGGTCATGAAAGAGAGAGAAAATATATGATGATTGTCTGAGTCCAAGACAATATCTTAAATCTCACACCTAGGAGTCGATGGCTCCACTCCCCCCTCCTGACCCCACTCCTGGACAGGCTACAGGTGGCCAGTGTCCCCTTCTCTCCCAGCAGTGTGTCTCTATTTGCACTCGATTCACGTGTCTCACACTAGTAAATCGATATTGATCATGAAGATCTGCCCACGAGCATAATCGATGAATCCGGGTCCACCTGCGAGGACCTCATCTATTTATATGCAGTGTTGACTCTCAACGCTCTTGACATTTTGATGATTCCTCCGTCGAAGCCTGACGTCTTCCAGAGTCCACGTAGCCCCACGGTGATTAGCCTTCTGAAGTGGATGCCGCTCTCTCTGGCCACTTGTCAAATGCCTGACATACTCGCTCTGCGAGAGGAATGTGGGTCAACTTCTTACGCCGCTAAATTGACCCCTGTGCCTGTTCGTAATCTGCTCTTTGTTTCTGCTCGTGCCAGTCAACGAGTCGAGCGAGTAGAGAGGTTGCCAATGGATGAAGTTAGCCGCTCCGGTTGCGCCACAGTGCCCGCACGAGTGGAAACAGGGGCTTGAAGGGTGGAACTGTCTGACCTCGGGTGGGGCTCTGCCACAGCTCTGTGGTGAGCAGAACCAGGGGCTTGGAGGGGGCTCTGCCACAGCTCTGTGGGAGCAGAACCAGGGGCTTGGAGGGGGCTCTGCCACAGCTCTGTGGGAGCAAGACAGGGGCTTGGAGGAGGGGGCTCTGCCACAGCTCTGTGGGAGCAGAGACAGGGGCTTGGAGGGGGCTCTGCCACAGCTCTGTGGGAGCAGAACCAGGGGCTTGGAGGGGGCTCTGCCACAGCTCTGTAGGAGCAGAGACAGGGGCTTGGAGGGGGCTCTGCCACAGCTCTGTGGGAGCAGAGACAGGGGCTTGGAGGGTGGAACTGTCTGACCTCGGTGGGGCTCTGCCACAGCTCCGATTGGTTTGGAGAGGGAGCCGCAGGATTGTTAGACCCCCCCCCCCCCAGCGGCACGAGCACTCACTTAAAAGCAGCCCCGTCATGCCATCCAGCCAAAGACCACATTGTACTTCTCACGTCCCAAGCGCAACGCCGAGTTCTCTTAACTCATCCCACAGGGTTCCCTCGTCCTCAGAGCGCCAGTGTGCGGCTCGCTTTGATGCAGCGGGAAAATACTACTCTCTTTATTATAGTCAAAATACTACTCTCTTTATTATAGTCTAATACTACTCTCTTTATTATAGTCACACAAGACAAATACGGCCAGAGAAGTGAGTGTTATTCTATGGATGATTCCCTGGTCGTGACTCGTTCAACACTGTGGCCCTGGACGGAATGTAACGGGCACCACCTGTCCAAACATGTGCACAGATCACCTATTTATTCAGGCGTGACAATGGGTATAATAGAACCCAGTATCTCTCTCTCTCTCTCTCCTCTTCTTCTCTCTCTCTCTCCTCTTCTCCTCTCTCTCTCCAACCCCCCCCCCCCCCCCCCCCTCCACCCCCCCCCTCCCCCCCCCCCCCCCCCCCCCCCCCCCCCCCAACTCCCTTATTAGTGGAACCTTTTACCAAGTGGACAGATTCTCCCTGATAGGCTGGTGGAGTTGGTCTCTGGCTTGTGCCACCGCGCTAAAAACAAATCCGTCTCATTTCCATCTCAATCAGCGTGACGTGCGCTGAGCCGCGGCCTCGTTAGCCTCTCGGTGAAGCGGCGCGGCCCGCTGCCCCGCAGATATTTACACACATCATAAAAGCCCCCAGACGTAACACAGCTGCACCCAGCGGAGCCAAGCATCTGCAAGGAAGGACGCTCAAAGGTCTAATCAGATTTCATTTAAGGTCCGCGTTTTACAATAAACACAGGTTCAGTAGTTTGAGACACCTGTTTGGTCTTCTGGGTCAGATATATATATATATTTTTTTTTTTTATTGTTGATAGATCTTCTTTGACGGATATCAATGACAGGGTGACATTGATGAGGAACTGGAGGACATAATCCAGATGGTTTTGGATATTTTGGAGTCGTGGTGTGCGTGAGCACCGCCATATGCATTATTGGAGCCCTCTTTGGAGCACTGACGCACCACTGACGCACCACGACAGCTTTCCATACGGCAGGAAACAGGCTCGTCACACATAATACAACGGCCCACATCTGCCACCGTCAGCTCTGATTTATTTGGAGAAAGCAGATACTGTATTTGTTTCCCTCTGTCTTCCCTTCTCCCTGTCTGTCTTCCCTCCTCCCTGTCTGTCTTCCCTCCTCCCTGTCTGTCTTCCCTTCTCCCTGTCTGTCTTCCCTTCTCCCTGTCTCTCTTCCCTTCTCCCTGTCTCTCTTCCCTTCTCCCTGTCTGTCTTCCCTCCTCCCTGTCACCATCCCTGTCTCTCTTCCCTCCTCCCTGTCTGTCTTCCCTTCTCCCTGTCTCTCTTCCCTTCTCCCTGTCTCTCTTCCCTTCTCCCTGTCTCGCTTCCCTTCTCCCTGTCTGTCTTCCCTTCTCCCTGTCTCTCTTCCCTTCTCCCTGTCTCTCTTCCCTTCTCCCTGTCTCGCTTCCCTTCTCCCTGTCTGTCTTCCCTTCTCCCTGTCTGTCTTCCCTTCTCCCTGTCTGTCTTTCCTCCTCCCTGTCACCATCCCTGTCTCTTCCCTTCTCCCTGTCTGTCTTCCCTTCTCCCTGTCTGTCTTCCCTTCTCCCTGTCTGTCTTCCCTTCTCCCTGTCTGTCTTTCCTCCTCCCTGTCACCATCCCTGTCTCTTCCCTTCTCCCTGTCACCATCCCTGTCTCTTCCCTTCTCCCTGTCACCATCCCTGTCTGTCTTCCCTTCTCCCTGTCTGTCTTCCCTCCTCCCTGTCACCATCCCTGTCTGTCTTCCCTTCTCCCTGTCACCATCCCCATCTGTCTTACTGTAAGCCAGTAGGATTTGAATTGATTGACCGGCCAATCCTGATCTCAAATATGAACAATTCTTAAATGATTACTAGGCTGGGCATGTTGACCAATAGACGTATTAATGTCGCCATGGATATCGATCTCGTTCCCGTCACAGCATTATCAGAAACCTATGGAAGCCGTTCTGGGTGTGAAAGTAAATCATCACCATGACAACCTATAGGAAAGGCCCTGTCTATTCATTCAAGCTCCATGCTTCTGACCGATATGGACTGTGTTGGCCTGAGTGGGGAATGGGTTTCTCGTTGCTTGCCGGGTGTAAAAGGGGTCATAATGAAGGTGGCGTGTGGCTACAATGCATGTTAGGATGGACTCCATGTATAAAATATTCATAATAACTAGCTATTTTTGCACGTTTTTGTCTCTGTGGCTCCGTTATTCAGTCACACACTCGCTTTCAGCTTTATTCAGGGGATTTGAGCAGAGAGCCTCTTAAGTTATTGTAGGAACATGATACTGTCACGAGACGGCTGTCCTCTTCTTCTTCGCCTTTCACGGTGAAATGTACCTTTTAACCCTTTCACTGCCATACGACAGAAAGGGTTAACCACACGATCCTTTACTATCACACAACCGACGGTGAAAGGGTTAAGGGGAAACACAGGAGGTCCCGTTTACAGCACATACGAATATAAACAGTCGTCTGTTCTAAACATTATCTGCATGTGATTCGTGATTGATTTGACAAATGTATTATCTGACAAGCTACTCTTTTCAAGCTACACAATACGTTGCTTTAACATAACATTGTTTTTTTTTGTTGGTTTTTCTCAGGGTGAATTGGAACGTCAGCTCCTACAAGCCAACCCCATCCTGGAGTCTTTCGGGAACGCCAAGACGGTGAAAAACGACAACTCCTCGCGTTTCGTGAGTAAAAATAAGCACCTCGTTGAATCGTGGCGTGGGATCGCGTTCTGTCACGCAGACCCCAACATGTCTAGTGCCGTGTGTTTGACTCGCCTTAACCCTTTCACTACCACACTACAGATGGGTATGGGTTAACCTTCTGTAGTGTGGTGTTGTGAAAGGGTTGTCGTGTGGTAGTGAAAGGGTTAAGGTTTGCCTTCCTAAAGCCAGATAATCGGACATGAGTGCGATTCAGCCGGCCTGTCTCCCAGGACAAAATTCTTCCAAGCTTTTTGAATATAAGTAAGGAGGGAATTGAGAGGAAAGGAATTTGATTATACAGTCACACGTAATGACACAGGGGGCCATTCCAGCTGGACAGAGCCATCTGCAAGTCATTAATAACACCTCTGATATCTTGGTTCAGAACCTGAGAAGCCGCGCCACTCGACACCAGAACTTCAGGGCAGATTGTAGCCGTCAACGCCAAGGGGTGGTCTGATGACTTGAGATGGAGAGGACCTGACTGGATGAGAGGGGGTTGAGAGAGAGAGAGAGAGAGAGAGAGAGAGAGAGAGAGAGAGCGAGAGCGAGAGAGATGGAGTGTTATTGTCATGATGCATTTTGGTATCCAAAGCGCTTTACAATTTTGTTCCTCACATTCACCCATTCACTCACACATTCACACACTGACAGCGGAGGCAACCATGCAAGGTGGTTCATCAGGAGCAATTAGGGGTTAAGTGTCCTGCTCAAGGACATTTTGACACGTTTGCTGGGAGGAGCAGGAATCGAACTTGGAACCTTTCCGATTACCAGACGGCCGTTCTACCTCCTGAGCCACTGTCACCTAAATCACCACTGCCGATTTAAAGGGCATTCATGGTAGCATTGTTGTTGAGGAAAGTAAGCTATTTGGAGTCCCGATATAAACATTGTTGCTTCTAAACCAAAAACGTATATTTCCTTACTACACTGCTCCTTAAACCCTTTCACTACCACACTACAGAAGGTTAACCCTTTCACTGTCACATGACAGGGATAACCCTTTCACTGCCACACTACATAAGGTTAACCCTTTCACTGTCACACGACAAAGGGTTAACCCTTTCACTACCACACTACAGAAGGTTAACCCTTTCACTGTCACACAACAGGGATAACCCTTTCACTACCACACTACAGAAGGTTAACCCTTTCACTGCCACACTACATAAGGTTAACCCTTTCACTGTCACACGACAAAGGGTTAACCCTTTCACTACCACACTACAGAAGGTTAACCCTTTCACTACCACACCACAGAAGGTTAACCTTTTCACTGTCACACGACAATCCGTCTGTACTAGTGTGGTAGTGAAAGGTCAACCTTCTGTAGTGTGGTAGTGAAAGGGTTAAAATGTTGACTTTAGCACAGCTCCCTCTTTAAGACCATGGAAGGCCATCTCTCCAGATGTTATCTCCGTTTTTGGTCTGTAATGAGAAAATCCCTTTCCACCACCATTTTAGGATCATGTCCCCTTAAGTCTATGCGTGCGAAACAGATAGCGGGTCTCTACTTGGTGATCAGAAGCGGACCTGTCGGAGCCTCTGGCCGGCCGTTCGTATCCCCAGAGCTCAGGTCTCCGTGTGGATCTTCCAAGAATAAGAGCACTGTTCCAAGATTTACCGCTCCGGTCACAAGCTTTAACTTCAGATCACAGCTCATTAATTTTGAATTAGGATGCTCTGAGTGGAAGTAGCCTAAAGTAAAATGATTATTATTTTTTTTTTAAACCAGAAGATTCATGTGTCTCTGAATGTCCTGTGTTGGATCTTTCTTGAATATCCTTGTCTCCTTTTCTGTCACTGTATCTACAGGGGAAATTCATCCGGATTAATTTTGATGTCACTGGATACATCGTCGGGGCCAACATTGAAACTTGTATCTTTTTTTGTTGTTGTTGTTGTTGTTGTTGCTTGCAGCCAACCTTACATTCGCCATATACAGTATAGTTGAGATTTGTATGGAGAAGCTAAAGATAGGCCGCTTGCTGGTCCCTGGCTGTTGATATGTCGTTTTAAATTATGCAGACGCATTATGTATAATATCTAAACATTAAATCCGGGCCACTTGTTTGTCAAACTTGTACCCCAGAAGTTGCTGAAATGGTCCAATTTGTCTGCCTGCTCTCTGGATGCTTCAAACGTTCAATTTGTTATTTTCAGTCAGTCGTCTTCAGACTAGGGCTGACTTCGAATAGTCGACTCATCGATCGAAAGGAGCCGTAGTCGACTGCCAAATCTTTTTATTATATTATTATTATTTCGGTTTTTTAATCATTCTTTCCAAAAGCAAAGAGGCCTAGAAGCGTGGCTAACGCTAACGGCGCACATACCAACGAGGCTAACTGCCTAAGAAAACGGACACAGAGGCACTGAAAGAGGATTTCACACACTAGACATATCAAGATCAGAGGACAAGAAGCCTTCAGTCGACTTCTTCAGACATTAAGCACCCCCACAGCCCAAATGGAATGCGACTATACAAATCCTTAGTCGGGGACAGGCCTAGTTCAGACCCATAAATAAACCATTTCAACAACTTCAAGTTGAATGTTTGACAAACTAGTGGCCCAGATCTCATGTTTAGGTACTATAGAATTAAATGATATGATATACTCACCCAGGGGGGGGGGGGGCCTAGTTCATCTAAGTCAATGTCAATTTTGTTGGCTGTGATATGTAGCTATCGTTACATTATCAGCAAAAGATAAACCCATTAGAAACACTTTCACATACACTACACACATACACATAGTAGAGATCCAGAAATTAAGAATGAAATTAGCTCATTATTATTAGTTATTTCTAGTGCAAAAAATTTTCATGTAGGCTCTATGTTAAATAAACCAAATCAACAAATACTTGATAATAGAGTTGTCAGTCTCTTGTTGACCTATGGACCTGGATTGTCCCTCCCGGCCTGTTTCCTTGACCACGCCGTGTCAGACCTGCTGGAGAAGTCCAGAGCCATTCGCCAAGCCAAAGACGAGCGCACCTTCCACCTCTTCTACCAGCTGCTGGCCGGGGCCGGGGAGCACCTCACGTGTGAGTAGTAGTAGTAGTACTAGTACCAGAGGACAACATACTAATACTCGTATCATGTGGGGGGCGTACCCGGAGAAAGGCCTTGACTGCCATCAGAGTCTTGAACACTGAACTCTCCACACACAAGCACACATGAGCACACACACACACACATGCTGCACACGCTCACACTCACTTTACACAATGAAAAGGTCACTTTAAAAAAAAAGAAAACGGGAGTGGTTCTTGTATAGTAATAGATGGATATAGCAAGATAGCATAAGGATATATATAGTATAACTGTATATAGTATAGTATTGTATAGTAGTAGTGTACATAAGACCCAGTGCCTCATCCGTTAACACTGTATTGCACTATCGCAGGACCTTAGCATGTCTTTTA
The DNA here is from genome assembly GCF_963971535.1 of Notolepis coatsorum. Classification (NCBI taxonomy): domain Eukaryota; kingdom Metazoa; phylum Chordata; class Actinopteri; order Aulopiformes; family Paralepididae; genus Notolepis; species Notolepis coatsorum. The sequence continues at coordinate 129,068,409 of NC_140171.1, forward strand.
CCATGCTTTTTTAAAACGTTATGTACATTATACACCTGTTATGTCTTATTCTTATTACTTGTATTATTGCACAATCGCTGCGGGCATGACCACCCGCATTTCACTGTATGCCTTGTATGCCGTGACAAATAAACCTCTTGACTTGACTTGACTGCCATAGTTAAAGATCCAGTGGAGTAACACCTGAAGAACCGTCCATGATCCTTACTCCCCTTGTCAGTATTCAGTCTTACTGCCTCTTAAGTAACAATACTTTGCTGTTAATTTTGCATAAGTAGTTGTTTTCCTGATAGACTTGACCAGTAATGTAACTTGGCTGAAACCCTTTTAGTGGGTGTCCTGTTCCTACACTACTCTAGGAGTGCCAACATCACAGGGAGACAGCCGTCGTGACAGTTTTCCCAGACTCCTTTTGCCCCGTCCAGAACGATCAATTAATCAATTCATTATTTAGAAAAAGGCTCCAGCCAATTATGGCAAATAACATTAAGTTTTATCTTTGGCCATGTCATTACTCACAATAGCCTTCCTAATATGTGGCACACATTACATGCATGTTGTAAAATCATCTGTCAACTTGAAATATAAGATAATGTGAAACTGCACCGCCTCTCTAAATACTGCTTTCAAGTTTCATTATTAGTTGTCATACAAAAATACAGAATACTTTTATATGAAATGCTTTTTCCTGTTCTGCTCCTGAGAGTGTGCTAGATCAAAATAAAATAGATAAGTAAAAAAAAAAAAAAAAAAGTACATAACAAGTGTAAACAAAAGTGTTCAAAACAAAAGTGTTCAATATACATATATACAATACAATATAAAGTACAATGCATAAATGGGATGAGGTACAACTTAGGGTAAGGTGCAATGAGGTATGAGTTGTAGTGCAAATCTCTTTACCAATAATATAAATATAAAGTGTGTTAAAGTGTCTAAAGTGGGTAACGTGGGTGCTACAGTGAGTTGTTTATTTAAAGTGAGTGTGTGTGCGTGTGGATGTGTGTGCTGTGAGTGTATTTGATGGTTTGTTACATAGTGTTATTGTCATTGAGCATTCTGATTCTGAGCATTCAATTCCTCTAAACAGCGGATCTGTTGTTGGAAGGATTCAACAATTACCGCTTCCTGTCCAACGGTAACGTCCCCGTCCCAGGCCAGCAGGACAAGGACAACTTCCAGGACACCATGGATGCGATGCACATCATGAACTTCTCCCACGAGGAGATTCTTGGTATGCAGCTTCCGATAACAAAGTGCAACAAAAGAAATGTGGCGTGTCTCAACGGTGCTATCTTGTATTCCCCAGTGGAACTGAATTGACTGCTTGCGCGGAGAGAGGGATGCAAACTGGCAGCTGCAAAAACGGTTACAGAGCAGTGTTGTGAAATAAAAAAAAGGATAGGGTTAGTTAGTTTCCCCCGACATATGGATTAGGCCAAGTCTTAAAGTCATAACAAATTACTTTCAACAGAGACCTCCACTGAAATGGTTCCCTGATCAATTCCATTCTACTATTTATTGCACTGCACTATTGCACTATTTTACTCTGTCTATTCTATCTTACTCTTTTTATTATTGTCTATTTAAAACTGAATCAAACCATAAACAAAGTGGCATGTTAGATCCTAATGTGAAAAACTGTGATTTTATATGTCTGTACTTTATGTACTTTTTCTGTTGTGAAGCACTTTGAGCTGCAGTTACTGTATGAAAGGTGCTATACAAATACAGTTTATTATTATTATTATTATTATTATTATTATTATTATTATTATTATTATTATTATTATTATTATTATTATTATTATTATTATTATTATCAAGAGCCAGGCTTAATCTACATGGATCTTCTCTCATCTCTTGTCTCTTCTGATTGTAGCCATGCTGAAAGTGGTGTCCTCTGTGCTTCAGTTCGGCAACGTCATCTTCAAGAAGGAGAGGAACACGGACCAAGCCTCCATGCCGGAGAACACAGGTATCTATCTATGAGCTTTCTCATTACATCTGTCACGGGTCACTAATCCTTTTTAAATTTTATTTTTATCAAATTTTTCTTTATTTTCTCCTTTTTCTCCCACACAAGAGACAACACAATACAGTAGTAATAATAATAATACACAGGACATCACAGGACAGTACTTCAACAATAATAATAATAATAATAATAATAATAATAATAATAATAATAATAATAATAATAATAATAATAATAATAATAATAATAATAATAATAATAACAAGAATAACAAGATAATTAAATTAAATCAAATTAGATTAATCAGTAAGACAGTATAATTAATATAAATTAAGGAATAGTGGAATATCCCGAGCCCCGATTCACCCCCGTCCCGACCCCTACGGTCCCCCCCTGTATGAGGACCCCGGGTCCAGCGCCCCCCTGCCGACCCAGTGACCGGGTCACTAATCCTGATCTCTAGGGAGGCGAGGCCTCGTCCTCTAACCCCTTGTCAGAAGGGTTCCTCCCAACTCCTCCTCTTCCTCCTGCCTTCCCTCCACTCGCCGTTCTCGGAGCAGAAGAGAGGCTGCTGATTATCCCCGGTCTCTCTCCCGCTGGCCTTGTCAACCTGCCTATTGAACCAACATCATTATTAAGATTTACTCCGTAGAGAAGTGGAGCGCGTCCTCGCGGCTCCGCCACATGTGGTGGTCCTCCCGCATATCTGGCACTTCAAGGGGAGACGGAGGAGGTAGCGGCTGATGCCAGTGACGCAGCTTCTCCGGCTATTCCCCAAATGTGGAAAGCAGAACCAGGGACGAAGCAGATGTTTTTCAGCGTTCAGGGACCCAATGGGTCTCACTTGACTGATCGGTACCGGGGCTTCTGGGTTTCATCTCCTTTAGGTTTTTCCCAAAAAACTCCATGTCACTAAAGACTGCAGTTATATGTGATGTGCAACAATGCGAACCTCCTGGTCTGTTGTGTTTCACTCGTGGCTCACAGCAAGCAGCTGGATCTAGCTCCCCTTCTTTTAAAGGTGCTGTACGTGGTATTTTCTTGTTAAAATAAGTGTCAAACAGTCCTACATTCCGAGTGTTTGGTCAGTAACATGGATCTCCCAGTCCCTCCGCTCTGCAGTAAACAGAAGATACATTCTCTGGTATCTCTTCCCACTTCATCCAATCATGAGATCTACCTAGAGAGAACCCTAGATATAATTTTTTATATATTATTTCTTATTTCAAGAAATCTTGCCAAGCCAAATTAGTTTACTGCACTGGCAGATTATTTATTATTTCAAGCACATATTTGCAACTTTTGGAACTGGGCACCAAAGCGCGTTGGTCCGGAGAGCGTGGCACACCCGTACGTAACGTGTTGGTCCTGAGAGCGTGGCACACCCGTACGTAACGTGTTGGTCCTGAGAGCACACCGTATGTAACGTGTTGGTCCTGAGAGCACACCGTATGTAACGTGTTGGTCCTGAGAGCACACCGTATGTAACGTGTTGGTCCTGAGAGCACACCGTATGTAACGTGTTGGTCCTGAGAGCACACCGTATGTAACGTGTTGGTCCTGAGAGCACACCGTATGTAACGTGTTGGTCCTGAGAGCACACCGTATGTAACGTGTTGGTCCAGAGAGCACACCGTATGTAACGTGTTGGTCCTGAGAGCACACTGTATGTAACGTGTTGGTCCAGAGAGCACACCGTATGTAACGTGTTGGTCCTGAGAGCACACTGTATGTAACGTGTTGCCCATTCGGAACAGGCCGGTCGCTTGGCCCCCAGGAGTGCAGCGTTGTTGAGAATCGTGGAGATGAGTGGAGTTGAGAATCGTGGAGATGAGTGGAGTTGAGAATCGTGGAGACGAGTGGAGTTGAGAATCGTGGAGATGAGTGGAGTTGAGAATCGTGGAGACGAGTGGAGTTGAGAATCGTGGAGATGAGTGGAGTTGAGAATCGTGGAGATGATTGGAGTTGAGAATCGTGGAGATGATTGGAGTTGAGAATCGTGGAGATGAGTGGAGTTGAGAATCGTGGAGATGAGTGGAGTTGAGAATCGTGGAGACGAGTGGAGTTGAGAATCGTGGAGATGAGTGGAGTTGAGAATCGTGGAGACGAGTGGAGTTGAGAATCGTGGAGACGAGTGGAGTTGAGAATCGTGAAGATGAGTGGAGTTGAGAATCGTGGAGATTCTGGAGCTCGCATCCAATCAACTTCACATTGGACACTGCACTTACTTGGGCCCTCAGCAATACACACACCGAGTCTGAAGTCGGACGAACAGTTCTCAAGACATGTGAATGACAGACATGATTATGCATGGTCATGCATTATGGCTATTTAAACGCCGATACAGCACCTATTGGTCAAATTACACCAAATTTGTCATGGTCACTCAGACTACACATCATATATGTCCACCAATTGTGGTTGCACAAAGCGTTCAGGAGATATGACATTAGTTTGTAATATAAGCCCTGCCCAGAGCATTTGAGCTAACTTTGAGGGCCAGATATAGCAAAACTGTATGGAATATAAAAAAATCTGGAAAAGTAACAAAACAAAAGTGAAGTAAATCAGATGAGCGGTTCTCGAGATTCACAAAGGACTGGACAGACACACGCACGCACGCAGATATTCCTTCCTTTATAGTTAGACGGTTGAATATGAGGCCTGCTCATGGGTGATTATTGTGAAATACTGTATTGGCTGTGGCTGCCTATCAAAGCTCCTGTGGTCTCCAACAGTCCCACTGATGGAAATTGTATGTGGCAAAATCCAGCAGGCGTATAATGTCCAACTCAGAACTCAACCCAACTGTGAGGTTGGTCAATGGATCGGTCTGTGACTATATTCTTAAACAAATCACATTCAATACTTGAAAGTGCCACTCTTTTTAGAATTTTGGACTCTCGTGGATTTCCTGGAAAATGTTCTAAAATGACCAAATATCCTGGGGGGGGGGGAAATTGTTGTTGTCCTGGAAATGTTATTGTATTTTAGCCCCTCACTCAGATTACCTATGTAATCCTAGGTTGTGTATTTAGTTTGAAACTCGACTGTTGGTAGGATTATACGTAGCGGCACCATCCAATTTGTAGCCCACGCTCTCTTTGTTTTGGCCTGCCATGGCATTTGACAAGCCCATGCTTATTCTCCTCTTGTTTTCAAAGTGCTGGAAAATCCTAACAGTAATGACTACAAAAGAATTTGTGCAGCTAAAAAGTACATAATCTGAGTTTTACAGAAATGTACAGCACGGTGCTACTTCCCTATTAACCCTTTCACTACCACACTACAGAAGGTTAACCGTCTGTAGTGTGGTAGTGAAAGGGTTAACCGTCTGTAGTGTGGTAGTGAAAGGGTTAACCTTATGTAGTGCGGGAGTGAAAGGGTTAACCGTCTGTAGTGTGGTAGTGAAAGGGTTAACCTTCTGTAGTGTGGTAGCTAAAGGGTTAACCGTCTGTAGTGTGGTAGTGAAAGGGTTAACCGTCTGTAGTGTGGTAGTGAAAGGGTTAACCTTATGTAGTGTGGTATTGAAAGGGTTAACCATCTGTAGTGTGGTAGTGAAAGTGTTAACCGTCTGTAGTGTGGTAGTGAAAGGGTTAACATGATGTAGTGTGGTAGTGAAAGGGTTAACCATTTGTTGTGTGTCAGTGAAAGGGTTAACCTTCTGTATTGTCGCAGTGAAAGGGTTAACCATTTGGTAGTGTGGTAGTGAAAGGGTTAAATTACGTACGTCATTTACGAGGAATTGTTGGCACACAGGAGTTGTTGCTAACAAGAGGAAGCCAGAGGACCTTATTGTACAGTTAGCAGTGATGGGTGCAGCAGTCACCTGTAATGAACGTGAGACACGTCATCATGAACCCTGCATCCTTAAAAAAGGAGGAACTGGGGTTAAATGTGTCGATACTAGGCCTACCGGTAAAGACCGTTTGTGAGCAAGTGCTGTCCTGGATTGTCAAAAAAGATTCCTGGAATATTATTTCTCAAAAAGAGTGGGAACCCTGATTTACATATGATAAATAAAACAAACAGATGATGATATTTTCACTGATTCTTCTCACCTGATCCATGTTTGATTATTTATCTTCATTTTGCACCCCCTCCCTCTCTCCCAGCGGCCCAGAAGCTGTGTCATCTCTTGGGGTTGAATGTGATGGAGTTCACCAGAGCCATCCTCTCCCCAAGGATCAAAGTGGGAAGAGACTACGTCCAAAAGGCCCAGACCAAAGAACAGGTAGGTTAGGTTGTTGGTTAGTTAGTTAGTTAGTTAGTTAGTTCGTTATTTCGTTAGTTAGTTAGTTCGTTAGTTCGTTAGTTCGTTAGTTAGTTGCCCTCTTTTCTTGATCCTCCAATCACAACTGTTGCTTCCCTCAGTCAGTTATGCTCTCATCTGGTAACAAACCAAATCGTACATGTATGACATGTATGTATGCAATTATGGGTGTCATAGGGGTGTCAATTCAAAGATAATTATAAAAAATATATATTTAGTCATTATCAAATATGAATCTGAATAGTGAGATATTTTCTTTTCTTTCTTTCCTTTTTTTTCTTGTTTAATCTGTGAATTGTTTGTTTCTTTGTATATATTGTATAAATTATTATTTTGTGTAAATTAGGTTGTACGCCAACCATCAAGTGTTACTTGTTTAGTTCAGGAATAGGGGGCAGGTAATTATACGATTTTTTCTTCTTCCTGCTCCATGGTAGAACTGGATTTATGTTTTTGTATGAAAACTGTATGATTTATATTACTTCCATGTGGCAAATAAAACTCTGAATCTGAATATGAATCTGAAGCAAACTAGTTGTACCACACTAGGAAATAGATCTATCAAATGATTTAATGAATTAATTCACCACCTAACAACTGACTCCTCCAAGTTGGATTTGCTAGCAGCACTTCTATTGCTGAGTCGTGCACATTTTCCAGTCAAAATGCAACAATGAAGGCCAAACGCAGAAATTGTTTCACTATCAGAAGTAGAATATTTTGTATTTTGCCCTTCATGGTTTCAACAGAGTTGAATGCAAACTGATTTATTACAGATAATATGTGGCTGGTTATAATTTACAGCACCTCTCCTTAGCCCAGCCATTACTCTTACAGGCAGGACATTCTGCTGTTGACTTCTGGCCATAATGGTATATCAGCACTGTGGGTATGATTGCAAATTACTGTTACAATAATACAGGCCTGACCTGGAGCCTGTAGTTTGAACACTAATGGCAGGCTGGCTTTGCCAAGTCCTGGATTTACTAGCCAGGATATAATAATAATTCATTACATTTATATAGCGCTTTTCTAGACACTCAAAGCGCTCCCCACAATATAGGGTGGAAATTGCCTCCTTCACCACCACTGGTAGCACCCAACCTTGGGCTACGCAGGCTCAATGGCTGCCATACACTGGCACCAGGCACACATCACACTACACACAATGGCTGAATGGCTCAGGAGACAGGGATTGATATCAGCCAATTAAGGGGAAGGGATGATTAGGTGGCCTTGATGTCAGAGACCTGATTGGGAATTTGGCCAGGAACGTCGGGGAACCCCCTACTCTTTACGATAGGTGTCCTGGGTTCTTTAACGAGTCGACCGAGATTCAGTCAGGACCTCGGTTTAGCATCTCATCCGAAGGACGGCTTGGTCTCTGAATTGTGCCGATTTAACACTGACCCACAGATCACGTTTGTCGATTGTGAAGGCACCTGTCTGTTTCCATCGTATTTGTCTTACATACTTCTTAAACACTTAATCTCCCACCTCTCTCTTTTTATCGCTCTATCAATTATATTCCTCCTCATATCTCTTGTCTCTATCTCTATCTATCTACATTCTTCCTCCTCTTCCTGTCTCTCTCTCTCTATTGTATTCCTCCTCATATATCTTGTCTCTATCTGTCTATCTACATTCTTCCACCTCTTCCTCTCTCTCTCTCTCTCTCTCTCTCTCTCTCTCTCTCTCGCTCTCTCTCTCTCTCTCTCTCTTATATTCCTCCTCATCTCTTGTCTCTCTGTCTCTCTCTGTCTGTCTACAATTCTTCCTCCTCTTCCCCTCTCTCTTTCTCTCTCTCTCTATCTATTATATTCCTCCTCATATCTCTTGTCTCTATCTGTCTATCTACATTCCCCCCCCCCCCCCCCCCCCCCCCTCTCTCTCTCTCTCCAGGCTGACTTCGCCGTGGAGGCCCTGGCTAAAGCCACATATGAGCGTCTGTTCCGCTGGCTGGTCCACCGCATCAACAAGGCTCTGGACAGGACCAAGCGGCAGGGGGCCTCCTTCATCGGCATCCTGGACATCGCTGGCTTTGAGATCTTCCAGGTACAGTATATTATATGGTTGAGGAATGATGAGGATTTTAATACATAGCATCAGATCAAATACATAATAAAAAGAACACACACATTATCATATTTTGCATTGAATGAGGTATAATAATATCTGAGTTAGTTACTCTTGTTCTTGTTGTTTTTGCTGGAACTCGAACTTGTGTAACTTGCCATTGGCCAAGTCTGGAACTTGAACTTGAACTTGTGTAACTTGTCATTGGTCAAGTCTGAAAATAGCTTTTTTTCTTTTGGAGTTTTTTTGTTTATTGAATGTAATGGTCTCCAGGCTGAGCCTGAACCGGGTCCAGCCTTTGTTTACATAAATATGTTTGTTAATAGCTCTAAAGAACTCCTGCTGAAATCCCAGCTCACCCGCTGTTCTCTGACAGCTGTTCAATTCCCTGCCAAATGCCTCGGAGTCAGCTTTGTACTGGCAAGATTATCTGCTTTTATTTAAGCCAAACGTGGAGCGGCAACAGTGGCTCAGGAGGTAGAGCGGTCGTCTGGTAATGGGTGAATGTGAGGCATAAGTTGTAAAGTGCTTTGAATAAAAGCTCTATATGAATGAGTCCATTCCATAAGATAAGATATTCCCTTATTGATCCCCTTGGGTATATTGTTTTGGCTTACTGTTTGATACAAAAGCTCTTTGATCCAAAACGACTCAGTCGTAGCTGAATATAACTTTGTTTTCACAGTTTATATTTGACTAAGGCATCGTTGTTATTGTTGTCTTTTTGGTCTCGATAGTTACGATGTTCCAATCCAATCCACTTTATTTATAAAGCACATTTAAAAACAACAAAGTTGACCAAAGTGCTGTACAAGTCCACAACATAAGATAAACCATAAGATAAAACATAAAAATTTAATAAAAGCACACAATAAAAACAAGTACAATATGTCACATAAAAAGGCAGGTCTCTCAAAAACTGTTTAAAACACCAAAGAAAAACTCTGTTGGTTTTTCTCAATCTCCAGATCCTGGATTTCCTTAAGGTTTATGAACGTCCTCTATATGTATACACTGCTGATGAATTCTGTGTTTTGTCTTCCATGTAGCTCAACTCCTTTGAGCAGCTGTGCATCAACTACACCAACGAGAAGCTCCAGCAGCTGTTCAACCACACCATGTTCGTGCTGGAGCAGGAGGAGTACCAGAGGGAGGGCATCGAGTGGAGCTTCATCGACTTCGGCCTGGACCTGCAGCCCTGCATCGACCTCATCGAGAGGCCGGTCAGTGTCTCTCTCTCTCTCTCTCTCTCTCTCTCTCTCTCTCTCTCTCTCTCTCTCTCTCTCTCTCTCTCTCTCTCTCTCTCTCTCTCTCTCTCTCTCTCTCTTCTCTCTCCCTCCCTCATCTATCTCTCTCTGCCACACCTGTGTATTCATCTGTATGTTTCTCTCTCTCTCATCTCTCTCTCTGCCACACCTGTGTATTCATCTGTTTCTCTCTCTCCCTCTCCCTCTCTCTCTCTCTCCCTCCCTCCCTCCCTCTCTCTCCCTCTCCAGGCCAACCCTCCAGGCGTGCTGGCTCTGCTGGATGAGGAGTGTTGGTTTCCTAAAGCCACCGACAAGACGTTCGTGGACAAGCTGAGTCAGGAGCAGGGGACGCACACCAAGTTCCAGAAGCCCCAGAAGCTCAAGGACAAAGCTGACTTCTGCATCATCCACTATGCTGGCAGGGTACGCTCTGTGTAGTATTATTATTCTGTTTTAATTTTTTTTAAGATTATAATTATTTTTTATTATTATTATTATTATTATTATTCTTTTTTATAAATCATTCTTTCCAAAAGCAAAGAGGCCTAGAAGCGTGGCTAACGCTAATGGCACACATACCAGCGAGGCTAACTGCCTAAGAAAACGGGCACAGAGGCTCTGAAAGAGGATTTCACACACTAGACATATCAAGATGTATCCATCAGTGGACCAATTGCATGAATGAATGAATTAATGAAAACTTTATTTAACAGATTGCAGAATGGGTACAATACAGTACGGCTCAATACACACAATTGTTAAGGGGATGCAGACCAGAGAAAGACTTTCGTCTTGTTTACATCAGGGTCCCCCATTTTCAATTCTATGCTTTCTTGTCTATGCTTTCGCAGAGGACAAGAAGCCTTCAGTCGACTTCTTCACACATTAAGCACCCCCCACAGCCCAAATGGAATGAAATTTCATTTGCATTCTACCATACTACCAGTCGACTATCGGCAAATTTAGGCCAATCAAAGTAGACTATACAAATACTTAGTCGGGGACAGGCTTAATTATTATTATTCTGTTTAATTACCTCTCCACCTAAAGCAGTCTCCCAAGCAGCAGTTTGCCCACGTCATTCTGCATCCACAGCGTTTTCTCATCCCACACATAGCTGACATTTAAAATGTTTCCCCCAGCCGTGTCCTTTGGGGACAAGGAGCCATTATGATGCTATTATGATGGTGCTTGTTTTGGCTCATTACTCTATCAATCCATTTGGTTAGCAGCCATCTGCTAAATGTCTTGCCATCCCGCCGTCGTTTTCACTTCCATGACGACAAGCCCAGACACACTGACACCGTCGCTCCATTTCAAGTCCTCACGACTATACTTTCCACTTCCTTTGCTTCCTTTCCTGCGGTCTTTCAAAAATCACCTGATTCTCTTGAAATTCTCCCAAAGTCAAAAAGGGAAAAACCACGATTCTTTGGCGGAGATTTATTACAGTCGAGACAATGACGCACAGCCTCGCCCCTGTGGCGCATTCCGACGAAATATTAGAATCAGGTTTGATTTATCGGAGGCCCCGGGCCGCGTCTGTGGCGTTGCGTTAATAGTTAGAGGAGCGGGTTTTGTCCGAGCGGAGTGCTTTGCTGCCGGGCAACACATCTGCTCACCATTATGTGGGCCTTGTCATTAAACAGTAGAAAAGACTCACGCACATCCAAAGTGTAGTCACGGGGTGCTTGACTCAAAAATAGATCTGTAAAGTTGCAAAAAGAAGTCAGCACACCGTCTGTGTTACGATTGGGGGTGCTAATGAAGGTGAGAACACTGTATGCAGACAAGGTAGAAGGAACGAGGCAGAGACGAGGGGTGAAGCTTAAGGAATGGATATTTACTAACAACAAAACTACAAAACAAAGGAGGCATCCATGATCAAATTGTTCTGAATCAAGAAATAGAAACAATTATTTGTTCTGCTTTTAATCAAATCTGACGAGTCACTGTCTTGCACGCTCCAACTGCTTTTCCTAATTTCTTCGCATGTGATGCTCTAGCTCACTCTAGCTGGCAAGCAGGCCAAGAAGATGCTTAAAAAAAACAGCATTTCAAAGTGAATTGTATCCTTCGAGTGACATCCTTGAAAATGAAAAATAGTGCTTGGAAAAGTACTTAAAAGTCCTTGAATTTCATTTAGCAATGTCTGTGGGAACCCTGTAATGCGGCCCAATATTCTTTAAAGGGGCACTTCACAAAAAGAAAACAATGCTGTATGTGCAATTTATTTTGCACATAATCTCTTCACACACATCCAAAAACTCTTAACACGTTTTGTACACGTTCATTTAGTTTGACAGTCGTTGAGTGTAAATTAGTTGTGACGTCATCGGGGACAATTTAATCCTTGTGTTGTGTTAATTACAGCACAATTAAATGATAAGGTAGCAGTCTCTATAAGACAAGGCATTGCTATTTTTTCATCTACATCATTTCATGGTGCTGTAATTAACACAACAGATTAACTTGCCCTCTGGCACCGTATGATCATAATAAATTGTCTGTGACATTTCCAACATTTCTTTACTGTCCTGCGGAAGTAAATGGAAATAGACTGCATTTATATAGCGCTTCTATCCAAAGTGCTCTACAACTTATGCCTCACATTCACCCATTCACTCACACATTCATACCATGCAAGTTGCCAAACTGCTCATCGGGAGCAATTACGGGTTAAGTGTCTTGCTCAAGGACACTTCAAACCTCCAATCCATATGTTAATATAATGTAGGCTTTATTGTATATCTATGTAGGTTATATCATATCAATACATTCATTATTATAGGTTAATATAATGGTCAATAAAGGTAAACATAATGTATTGTTTTATTATGTAATATGAATACATTGGTTATTAGATTTTAAGTTATTGGTTATTTGTATTGATTGGTTATTTTAGATTAATGTAATGTTGAATATTGGTTAAAATAATGTAATATTGCAGCGGTTAGGTGGCGTAGCGGAGATTGCGTTCGTCACCAACCCCGGAGCTGTGAGCTGGATTCGCCTGTTCGAATCCAGCTCACAGCTCTGGGGTTGTCACCAGCTTGGCTGGCCGTTCACACTAATACAATTGGCAGCATTAGAGGGTGGGAGAAGCTGGCGCGGTGGGTCCGGGTCGTTGTAAACAGCGACTCCTACAGTTCGGTCGGGGCGCCTGCTAAGCGCGGATGGGACCTGAGTGGGATAGTGTGATCCTTCCACACGCTACGCCCTCTCGGAGAATATCAGCGCTGCCAGGTGAAAAGAAGCGGTTGATTGGCTGGACGTGTGTCGGAGGAAGCACGTGATAGCCTCCACTCTCCCAGATGATCTGACTGTGGGGGGTAAGTGTGCAGCGACCAGGAAGGGGATTGGGAATTGGCATAACGACTAACATTGGGATGGAAGAAAATCGGAGGAAAATGGAGGGGGAAAAAGATCAATAAAAAAAAAAAAAAAAAATAATGTAATATTTGTAAATGGCCTGTGTTCCAGGTGGACTACAAGGCAGATGAGTGGCTGATGAAGAACATGGATCCTCTGAATGACAACGTGGCGTCTCTGCTCCACCAGTCCACTGATAAGTTTGTGGCTGAGCTGTGGAAGGATGGTGAGCATCCAACTACCCATCTATCACAAACACCACCCATCCATCTAACACAAACACCAACTACCCATCTAACACAAACACCAACTACCCATATAACACAAACACCAACTACCCATCTATCACAAACACCACCCATCCATCTAACACAAACACCAACTACCCATCTAACACAAACACCAACTACCCATATAACACAAACACCAACTACCCATCTAACACAAACACCAACTACCCATATAACACAAACACCAACTACCCATCTAACACAAACACTAACTACCCATCTAACACAAACACCAACTACCCATCTAACACAAACACCAACTACCCATATAACACAAACACCAACTACCCATCTAACACAAACACCACCCACCCATATAACACAAACACCACCCACCCATATAACACAAACACCAACTACCCATCTAACACAAACACCACCCACCCATATAACACAAACACCACCCACCCATATAACACAAACACCACCCACCCATATAACATAAACACCAACTACCCATCTAACATAAACACCAACTACCCATCTAACATAAACACCACCCACCCATCTAACACAAACACCACCCACCCATATAACACAAACACCAACTACCCATCTAACATAAACACCAACTACCCATCTATCACAAACACTAACTACCCATCTAACACAAACACCACCCACCCATCTAACATAAACACCAACTACCCATCTATCACAAACACCAACTACCCATCTATCACAAACACCAACTACCCATCTAACACAAACACCAACTACCCATCTAACACAAACACCAACTACCCATCTATCACAAACACCAACTACCCATCTATGACAAACACCAACTACCCATCTATCACAAACACCAACTACCCATCTAACACAAACACCAACTACCCATCTAACATAAACACCAACTACCCATCTATCACAAACACCAACTACCCATCTATCACAAACACCAACTACCCATCTATCACAAACACCAACTACCCATCTAACACAAACACCAACTACCCATCTAACATAAACACCAACTACCCATCTATCACAAACACCAACTACCCATCTATCACAAACACCAACTACCCATCTATCACAAACACCAACTACCCATCTAACACAAACACCAACTACCCCATCTAACATAAACACCAACTACCCATCTATCACAAACACCAACTACCCATCTATCACAAACACCAACTACCCATCTATCACAAACACCAACTACCCATCTAACACAAACACCAACTACCCATCTAACACAAACACCAACTACCCATCTATCACAAACACCAACTACCCATCTAACACAAACACCAACTACCCATCTAACACAAACACCACCCACCCATCTATCACAAACACCAACTACCCATCTAACACAAACACCAACTACCCATCTATCACAAACACCAACTACCCATCTAACACAAACACCAACTACCCATCTAACACAAACACCAACTACCCATCTATCACAAACACCAACTACCCATCTAACACAAACACCAACTACCCATCTAACACAAACACCACCCACCCATCTAACACAAACACATGTGTTGCTTGATTCAGTAAGGTTGTCTTAATGACAGTGTAATCATCCTGTAAGACTAATATTTGGATGTATTGTGTTTAGTTTTTTTCATGTTGAATAACAGATTGATAACCTATCTGGCCTATCTTGTATTTCTACTAACAGCAGCTGTCTGCATTATACTGTAATGTATCCAGGCCTTCTGAGTGTTGTTTCCTCAAGTGAACGTCCTCCATGCTCCCCTCACTGTCTCTCTCTCTCTCTGTGTTGTAGAGATTCAGACCTTTCAAAGGGCCTCATTCTATGAAAATGTCACTAATGTGGATGAACCTGCAGGTGATTGACTGGGCTGCTCTTGTAGGCAGACCTGGGCCAAAAGAACATTGGAACACAATTCAAATATATGAACCAATTATTTTTTAAATAATTAAAAATTAACCATTTGTGATGTTGTTAAAAAGTGCTTGGGAGGTTAATTTGAGCACTCACTCTCCAAGCAAAGCTCAAATATTTGAAACCAATTTCTTGAATTGATATTTCCGCCCAGTTCTGACTCTTCAGAGTTCCCTGCTTCAGCCGCTGCTTTATGTCTTTGTAGCTACAGAGGCTCCCATCCGCTTGCAGGCTGCATGGCACCCTTGTCTCAGCCAGCAATGGTAGTGAGTAGCCTAGTCACTGAACTAGCCTAATAACAGTTTTAACTACATTATGGCTGAAATAGCTTCCTTTAGCCTGAACCATGTGCTTTGAAACTCCCAGGCCCAAAGTGCGTTAATGGTCTCAAGATCTTTCTGTGTTTTCTTTAAGCAAAATACATATTATTCAGATACTTGTGCCCCTCTGGAATCTTTTTTTTGTTTTATTCCTGCTCCTGACACTATATTTATACCCATAAGTGAATTACGGATTTGAAGCTTGACTGAAGAAAGATTAATGGCATTCATTTATTGCCTTTTCTCCCCTCTCCCCATGACAATCACAGTAGCAGGGAATCAGAACCACATGTTGCGTTTGGCTTGTGGTTCCGAGGCCCAGACGGCCAACGCAGAACGTCCGCGATGACAGCGGGCCGCGCGTATCTCCAGAATAAATGTTCAAACTCAAGGACATTCCTGCAGTTTGTGACTCTCTGGAATACTTCTTTTTTATTTTTTAATATCTAGCGGCTCTGACGTTGATAAATGACCCGCGTCGACATGGAAAAACAAAAAGGGGTTATTCCTCAGAGTTCTGTGTCACAACGGTTTTATTCAAGGTGTCAGAAAGTGTTAGGCTTGTCAGAGGAAGTGGGCTCAGAGTCAACAACAGGCATTCAGGACCGCAGCGGGTCTGACGCACGTCCCAAGTTAAATCATGTTGATATCAGGAGAAAGTACTCTGTAATTAAGTCGCTATCAGATCGTGTTATGCTAAGTCTTCATGCGAGAGTTGAAAAGGCAATAGTGTTAAGAATTTGTATCCCAGTCAGTGATGCAGGATTCGCACAAGGTTCTTGAAGTGCGTAAAGTGCTTTCTTTTTTACAAAAAAAAGTCAAGGCGTGTAAAACCTTGAAAACAGCCCATTTTTTAACAAGGTGCTTATAAAGTCCTTGAAATTCAAATCAACCATTCGCATTGAATGGTTTGTTCATCCATGATCAAATTGTTCTGAATCAAGTTTTTTTTGTTCTGTTTTAATCAAATCTGACGAGTCGCTGTCTCGTGCGCTCCAACTGCTTTTCTCCATTTCTTCGCGCGTGATGCTCTAGCTGGCAAGCAGGCCAAGAAGATGCTTAAAAAAACAGCATTTAAAAGTGAATTGTATCCTTCAAGTGACATCCTTGAAAATGAAAAATAGTGCTTGGAAAAGTACTTAAAAGTTCTTGAATTTAATTTTGCAATGTCTGTGGGAACCCTGGTGATATGTTGTGCTTGAATAAAAGTTGTCATTCTTGGTCTATTTGTATGCAAGTTATGACAGGATTCCTCTGGTTATATTAAACCTGGCCTGAAAGGCGAAAATGTTGGTAATTACATTTAAATGTGTTCCTAATCTTGAGTTCACCTGCTCAAATGATAAATGTCACACTTGGCTGCTGGACTAGTTATCTTAAGGAATTTACGACTTAAATAGTACATTTCCTAATTACTTCAGTCCCAAGTGGACTAGTAAACTATTCAACAATAAATTATCAGTTGAATGTAGACAGATATACAGGTCATGGAAATACTAATGTATACATTCTCCTATGCAGAGAGTTGGACGACGTTCCACTATCAAACATCTGTCCAAACAGGAAGTAATCTAACCGGTGCTATCATAATATTTTCCAAATATTTCCAACATTTTAAATAAATTATATTATATTATTGTTTCCACCATATATTTTGTCTCTTCTATAAATAAGAACCGAATATTTGTTGGGGAAAGAAGTTAGATAATTAAATTTCATGGCGTCTGTGCAGCCTTGTTTATTCACTGTGTCCATGTATGGTTTCCTTACGCAGAAAATAGATAAAGTTTGTTTACTTTCCTAATAACATAACTGCATAATTCATAAATTCAGACAAGCTTAGTATTTGGTTATTAGTGATACTCTAGTCTGTATACATCCAATTAAAAGTTATAAGGGCATTTCCTTTCCAACTAATTGGTCGTGGATGTCCGGATTTGGTACACATTTGTCCTCTTGGGCAGGGGTGGTTAACCCTTTCACTGCCACACGACAGAAGGTTAACCCTTTACTATCACACAACCGACGGTTGTTGTGTGGCAGTGAAAGGGTTAACCTTCGGTGAATTGTCGCAGTGAAAGGGTTAATTGTTTTGGTAGTGCGGCAGTGAAATGGTTAACAGGCTGTGACATACTGTTCAGGCGTAGAGACAGCTCTGCGTAGGAGTGTGGTAATAGAATGGAAATGGTGCTATTTCTAATGGAATAATCAACAGAAATGTGTAGGAACCCTGTTATTAGCCTTGCTGGCTGATACTGAGGGCAGAAAAGGTTGAGAATAACAAGTAATTGAAAGATGAAATAAAATAAAATGTAGTGCATCCCTGCAGCAGCAGCAGCAGCAGCAGTCATCAAGCGGCATCTCATCAGCCAAAGCCAAAGAGGAAGTCAATGATTAATGATGGATAAATGAAAGAAATCAGAAGTGGCGCTTTGCTCTGTTTTACAACATGGACCCTTTAGACCAAGCATGCTTATTTAGATCTATGTGGGCAGTGCCTCCGTTCCCCCATCCACCCACACAGGAGCTGCTGCTAGTTGTAGTCTCAGCCACATCTACCCCCATCATCCCACCTTGTCGCTACCGCTGTTTCCTCTAGTCATTCTCAGCTCCTCATCAACACTTCCTGTTTAAACCCTCCCTCCCAAACGCCTCACCACCGTCCTTCATCTCTCTGCCGTCTCTCCCCCCGAACCAGTGGACCGCATCGTGGGTCTGGATCAAGTGGCGGGTATGAACGAGACGGCGTTCGGCTCCACCTACAAGACCAAGAAGGGCATGTTCCGCACGGTGGGTCAGCTCTACAAGGAGTCCCTCACCAAGCTCATGGCCACGCTCAGGAACACCAACCCCAACTTTGTCCGCTGCATCATCCCCAACCACGAGAAGAAGGTAAGCCCAGGGTTCGTACAAGGTCCTTGAAGTGCTTAAAGTGCTTGATTCTTTACCAAAAAAAGTCAAGGCTTGGAATTCCTTGAAAACAGCAAAATTTTTAACAAGGTGCTTAAAAGGTCCTTGGAATTCAAATCAACCATTCACATTGAAAGTTGTGTTCATCCACGATAAAACATTTCTGAATCAAGAAATTGCTTCTTTTTGTTTTATCTAAACTAAAGTGTAACTAATTGTCAGAAATTGGTTTTAAGCCATAAATATTGGATCCGATTTTTTTCCAATAAAGAAAACTTCATTTAAAAGTTAATTGGATCCTTTTAAATGCCCTTTTAAAATGAAAAATAGTGCTTGGGAAAGTACTTGAAAGTCTGTGAATTTTATTTTGCAATGTCTGTGGGAACCCTGAGGTAAGCATTATATAGACCTACCTCTTCCATCTCTTCCTTTACTATTCGCATGTGAAACACTGATATGACGTACAAGAAAATCTGTTTAACGTTCTCATTTCCCCTCAGGCAGGTAAGCTGGAGCCCCATCTGGTTCTGGACCAGCTGAGGTGTAACGGAGTTCTAGAGGGGATCCGCATCTGCAGACAGGGCTTCCCCAACCGCATCGTCTTCCAGGAGTTCAGACAGAGGTAGCGTGGGAGGAGGAAGCTTTTGTCACCATGGTTACTAATAGGGATGTCCGATATTATCGGCCGATCATATTGGCATTAAAATGTATTATCGGAGATTATCGGTATCAGTTTTCAAAAAAATATATATATATATATTATTTATTTTTTACATTTATTTAACCTTTATTTACCCAGGCAAGCAAGTAAGAACAAATTCTTATTTTATTTATTGTCAAAAGTATGCATAATGTTATGTTAATTCCACAACACTATATGTAATGTTAATTACCTGAAATTATTACGTTTTTTGGGGGGGGGGGAAACCCTGCATATATCGGTATCGGTTGATATCGGTATCGGAAATTAAGAGTTGTACAATATCGGTATATCTGATATCGGTAAAAAAGCCAATATCGAACATCCCTAGTTACTAACAGCTAAGACGCTTTTTTATTCATGTGTTTATTTGTACCTTTATTGCTCTACTATACGGCAGAGGGATTACGTTGCCATTTTTTTGTCGTCCATGTTCACAGATATGAGATCTTGACGCCCAACGCGATACCCAAGGGATTCATGGACGGGAAACAAGCGTGTGAGAGAATGGTAACGCTGCTTCTTGCTCTTGTTTTAGAGTTTCACACCCAAATTAATCTTAAATCGTTCACATCAAGGTCACGTTAATTTAAAAGAACACGCCAATTAATTATTAGAAATTAGCTGATCGTCTTCTCCAGAGAGAGACAAGAAGATAGATACCAGTTTCCTCTCTGTGCGTTCAGTAGAAAGCTATCTGGCTGCATGTTAGCCTAGCTTAGCACAATGAATGAAAGCGGACATGGCCAGTTAGCCTTCGAGAGAGGTGTTAGTTGGACAATGCGTAGGCTACCCGTACATGTCCGCTTCCATTCATTGTGCTAAGCTAGGCTAACGTGCAGCCAGAGAATGGTAACGCTGCTTCTGCTTCTATTGTTAGTCTCAGAACTCGCCAACGCTATGGGTTTGTTCAACTGAGTGACAGATTTCATAAACAGATTTCCTTTTTTAAAGATAACTCACCTGAATATTTTTTATTTGTCGTTGTTATATTTTCTATTTCATTTGATATATGTTTCTTTCCGGTGTCTTTATGTATAGATCCGATCCCTGGAGCTGGACCCTAACCTGTTCCGTATCGGCCAGAGTAAGATCTTCTTCAGAACCGGGGTCCTGGCCCACCTGGAGGAGGAGAGGGACCTGAAGATCACGGACATCATGATCTACTTCCAGTCCGTATGCCGTGGATACCTGGCACGCAAGTGAGTGTCAGAAGCGCTACTACTACTACAACTTATTTATTATTATTATTATTATTATTATTATTATTATTATTATTATTATTATTATTATTATTATTATTATTTTAACTCAGTTTATTTGATCAGGGACAGTGCATATCAATCAACAATCAACATTTATAAATTAATAAAAATGAAAAACTGAGGGCGGCCGGGTAGCACAGCGGACTAAGCGTCTGTCTACCACCACAGAGCCAGTGGGATCGAATCCGGCTGTGGTGCCTCCGGCTTGGCCGACCGTCCATACTAACACAATTGGCAGTGTCAGCGGGTGGGAAGCCGGCGTGGGTGGGTCCTGGTCGTTGTAAACAGCGACTCCTACAGTTCGGTCGGGGCACCTGCACAGCAAGGGAAGGATCTAAGAGAGGTAGTGTGACCCTTCCACACGTTACACTCTCCCAGTGAGAGTCCGCGCTGCCAGGTGAAAAGAAGCGGTGGGCTGGGTACACATGTGTCGGGGGAATCATGTGATAGTCTCCGCCCTCCCAGACCGACGGTAGGGGGTAGAGTGCGCAACGACCAGGAAGGGGATTGGGAATTGGCATAACGACTAACATTGGGAGGGGAGAAAAACGGAAAAAGATAATACTAAAAAATTTAAAACTGTAAATATGCCAACGTTAGCAGTTGTAGTCCCTAGATATTTAAGCCATAAAAGAAACAGACAAATAGAAGGCCATTATTAAAGCTAATATAAAAACAATTTAAAACATATTCTGTATATTCACTCACTAGGCATTCATGCATCTACAAAAACATTGTGTGTACAGGATAAATCAAAGCCCATACATGGACAAGTACTACAACTGTGCTTATCTGCTTCCTAAGGAAACCTTCTTCTTTGACATTCTTACCGCGACACAGAGTTTGGAAAACACAGATGTACAATAGGGCTGAGCCCAAACGTTAGAACGTTCGAACCTGCATTCGTTATGTTGGCATTCGAATTATAAATCAACATTCGAATTTTTAATAAAAATAAAAATAAAACAATCTTTATTTTATTTTATTTTTTTCATTCTGGTTTTTCTTCACAGTTGCAGATAAAGATTAGGCTACACTAATATTATAGTATTAAAAGAAACTGAGTTATATTCATTAAAGAAAGTTGATTTAATTGATTTAGTTGGGCTGGGGCTTCTCCCTGGGCTGGGTCTGGGGCTGGAAAGTTGAAAAAAAAAGACGAATTTAATCAGATTAATCACTTTATTCAAATTGAGGATTTAATTTGAGCATAATTATTTAAAAAAAATTAAGAATGTATTAAAAAAAATATTTGATTTTTTTTTCATTAATGTACAATAATATATCCATCGTGATGGCGCTCGTGTTCTTTTCCTCAGAGCGTTCGCTAAGAAGCAGCAGCAGCTGAGTGCTCTGAAGGTGCTGCAGAGGAACTGCGCTGCCTACCTGAAGCTGCGGCACTGGCAGTGGTGGAGACTCTTCACTAAGGTGAGCCTGGCCCCTCAGTACCTAGCTGAACACTAAGGTGAGCCTGGCCCCTCAGTACCTAGCTGAACACTAAGGTGAGCCTGGCCCCTCAGTACCTAGCTGAACACTAAGGTGAGCCTGGCCCCTCAGTACCTAGCTGAACACTAAGGTGAGCCTGGCCCCTCAGTACCTAGCTGAACACTAAGGTGAGCCTGGCCCCTCAGTACCTAGCTGAACACTAAGGTGAGCCTGGCCCCTCAGTACCTAGCTGAACACTAAGGTGAGCCTGGCCCCTCAGTACCTAGCTGAACACTAAGGTGAGCCTGGCCCCTCAGTACCTATAGCTGAACACTAAGGTGAGCCTGGCCCCTCAGTACCTAGCTGAACACTAAGGTGAGCCTGGCCCCTCAGTACCTATAGCTGAACACT
The DNA here is from genome assembly GCF_963971535.1 of Notolepis coatsorum. Classification (NCBI taxonomy): domain Eukaryota; kingdom Metazoa; phylum Chordata; class Actinopteri; order Aulopiformes; family Paralepididae; genus Notolepis; species Notolepis coatsorum. Next base: position 129,090,555 of record NC_140171.1, read on the forward strand.
AAGGTGAGCCTGGCCCCTCAGTACCTAGCTGAACACTAAGGTGAGCCTGGCCCCTCAGTACCTAGCTGAACACTAAGGTGAGCCTGGCCCCTCAGTACCTAGCTGAACACTAAGGTGAGCCTGGCCCCTCAGTACCTAGCTGAACACCAAGGTGAGCCTGGCCCCTCAGTACCTAGCTGAACACTAAGGTGAGCCTGGCCCCTCAGTACCTAGCTGAACACTAAGGTGAGCCTGGCCCCTCAGTACCTAGCTGAACACTAAGGTGAGCCTGGCCCCTCAGTACCTATAGCTGAACACTAAGGTGAGCCTGGCCCCTCAGTACCTATAGCTGAACACTAAGGTGAGCCTGGCCCCTCAGTACCTATAGCTGAACACTAAGGTGAGCCTGGCCCCTCAGTACCTATAGCTGAACACTAAGGTGAGCCTGGCCCCTCAGTACCTAGCTGAACACTAAGGTGAGCCTGGCCCCTCAGTACCTATAGCTGAACACTAAGGTGAGAGCGCCTTGCATTAGAGGGGATGGCTGTTCATTAGTGGGGATGGCTGTTCATTAGAGGGGATGGCTGTTCATTAGAGGGGATGGCTGTTCATTAGTGGGGATGGCTGTTCATTAGAGGGGATGGCTGTTCATTAGAGGGGATGGACGTTCATTAGAGGGGATGGCTGTTCATTAGAGGGGATGGCTGTTCATTAGTGGGGATGGCTGTTCATTAGAGGGGATGGACGTTCATTAGTGGGGATGGCTGTTCATTAGAGGGGATGGACGTTCATTAGAGGGGATGGCTGTTCATTAGTGGGGATGGCTGTTCATTAGAGGGGATGGCTGTTCATTAGTGGGGATGGCTGTTCATTAGTGGGGATGGCTGTTCATTAGTTGGGATGGACGTTCATTAGTGGGGATGGCTGTTCATTAGAGGGGATGGCTGTTCATTAGTGGGGATGGCTGTTCATTAGTGGGGATGGCTGTTCATTAGTGGGGATGGCTGTTCATTAGAGGGGATGGCTGTTCATTAGTGGGGATGGCTGTTCATTAGTGGGGATGGCTGTTCATTAGAGGGGATGGCTGTTCATTAGAGGGGATGGCTGTTCATTAGAGGGGATGGACGTTCATTAGAGGGGATGGCTGTTCATTAGAGGGGATGGCTGTTCATTAGAGGGGATGGCTGTTCATTAGAGGGGATGGACGTTCATTAGAGGGGATGGCTGTTCATTAGAGGGGATGGCTGTTCATTAGAGGGGATGGCTGTTCATTAGAGGGGATGGCTGTTCATTAGAGGGGATGGCTGTTCATTAGTGGGGATGGCTGTTCATTAGAGGGGATGGCTGTTCATTAGAGGGGATGGACGTTCATTAGAGGGGATGGCTGTTCATTAGTGGGGATGGCTGTTCATTAGTGGGGATGGCTGTTCATTAGTGGGGATGGGTGTTCATTAGTGGAGATGGACGTTCATTAGTGGAGATGGACGTTCATTAGTGGAGATGGACGTTCATTAGTGGAGATGGACGTTCATTAGTGGAGATGGACGTTCATTAGTGGGGATGGCTGTTGTTCATCCGTATACCTGCTGTCTCTCTCTTTGGTGACTTGATGTCGTCTATCGAGCACATTAACTGTATCAAGTGTGCAAATGATGTGTAGCCTATGCGTTGCTATTGTAAATAGCATTTTTTTAGACCGCATTTTTCGGTGATACATTTTCACCAATAATGCTTGATTCTGCGGATACATGAATGAGCCGTGAGCACTGAGTCTGGTTATGGTTATTTGCTGTAGCAATTCAAAGATTGACAAGTAGGAAGTGGGAAATCACGACCAGAGAGTTGAGTTTCTTTGACCACATCATCAGTGTGCATCATTTATTAGCATAGCGTGCATACGCGTCTATACTTTCCGTAGCCGCATTTCTGCAGGACGCTCTCTGATTGGCCGACGTCAGTTCTACACTGGTTAGGCTTAGGCACTCTTTCGAAGTAGGTTAAGGTTAGAGTTTGTCTTAGAGCGTGACGGCAAGTTATTTCGACGGTTAAGCTTAGGCACTCTTTCGAAGTTGGTTAAGGTTAGAGTTTGTCTTAGAGCATGGTGATAGAACGCCAGGTAGTTTGCAGGCTGTTCGACGCGGAAATGGGCAAAGACACAGCTCGTCACGCGATTGGGCAAACATGTCAGTGGCCAATCAGAGAGCGTCAGTCAGTGGCCAATCAGAGAGCGTCCTGCAGAAATGCGGCTACGGAAAGTATAGACGCCGTGCATACATCAACAAACCAAGTAACGAGTTAATATGGCCGCTCTAGCTACCCACAATGCCCTGTGTCCTTAAAGTGACAGTGTAGGTGGATTATGTCCAGTCAGTCCATGTAAGTGTCCATGTAAGTGCCCACTACAATGACCTGTTTGTTAGTAAATGGATGTCCTTAACACTTTGAGCGCCACGCCTGGTTTTCCTTTTTACTGGCTGAATGCCACCATCGGCGCCAATGTTAACGTTAATATCGCCTAATCTATGTTTTAAATTATGGCTATGTGTCTAATCTGCCCATCGCATTATCAAAGACTATTTTCCAGTCAGTGCTGTCAAGGCAGATTGTTTTTTTATCGCGTCGTTTCCGTTTCAGAGCATTTAGAAAAGCCCCCGTTTTGATATAAAAAACAGCTCATTCTGGAGCATTCTATGAAAATCGTCTTTTAGTGGAATATTCCACAACGTTGATATTCGTCTGCCTTTTTATGAATCGTTTTCAAATAAACGCTAGATGATCAATATTATACGTGCACGCAAGCACATTACGGCCGCGCACGGATAATCGCCTCGTTGATTTCCTCTCTGACTTTTACAGTGAAACCGAAAGAAGACATTTCACAAAACAGCCTATATCTTCATCAAACGTACTCTGATTATCCTAACACTGATAACATAGAGTCCTTACCTGACATCAGATGGTATCCAACTGGTATATTCCAATTCCTGATCACCATTCGAAAAAATCGATACGTGTATGGATCCAACGCGATACTGTAGAACTCCATGATCAGCGGGGATCTGAGGTTCCAGAATGAACTGTGGTAACCCCGGCTGGATCAGTGGACTGGAAAATGTGGAGTACCGGATTTTTTTCCCCATTCATTTTCATTGAGTCCATTCCAAAATCACTTATGTCATCTGGGAGACGACAGGGGGCGCTTTTTTCCACAGTAATCGCCGGCGCCGCTCGGCTATACTCGGGTAGGCTCGGGTGATGCAATAATTTTTCAGATCGCTAAAAAAAATAAAAAAAATCCGAGAAATCTCGTGAGTGAGTGGCACTCAAAGTGTTAACTGTTGATTGATCATACTCTTCTATTTCTGCTTCAGTGAAGTCACCAGAGGTTTCTCTCCTCTCTCCTCAGGTGAAGCCCCTGCTCCAGGTGACCAGGCAGGAGGAGGAGATGCAGGCCAAAGACGAGGAGCTGGTGAAGGTGAAGGAGAGGCAGGGCAAGGTGGAGGGCGAGCTGGTGGACATGGAGAGGAAGCACCAACAAGTAAGCGTCTGAGGCAGCTTTAGAGTTTCATACCCAGGTGAATCGTAAATCATTCACATCAAGGTCAACAGAAAGTGAGTTTAGTATAGGAGGACTTTTTTTTTTAAACAGCGGTTTGCACGTACCACACTTAAACAGATGTGTGGAATTCTCTCCAGAGCGATCTTAATGGGGTGTAATAATATTTGTCAATTCAAAAATAATTGTAAAAAATCAAATATTTAGTCATTATCAAATATTAATCTGAATAGTGAGATATTTTCTTTTCTTTCTTTCCTTTTTTCTTGTTTAATCTGTTTCTTTGTATATTGTATGAATTATTATTTTGTGTAAATTAGGTTGTACGCCGACCATCAAGTGTTACATGTTTAGTTCAGGAATAGGGGGGGCAGGTAATTATAAGATTTATTCTTCTTCCTGCTCCTTTTGACCACCATGGTAGAACTGGATTTATGTTTTTGTATGAAAACTGTATGATTTATATTACTTCCATGTGGCAAATAAAACTCTGCATCTGAAATCTAAAATGAACGTAAACAAACACACGTCGCCGTCCCACAGCTCCTGGAGGAGAAGAACATCCTGGCGGAGCAGCTGCAGGCGGAGACGGAGCTGTTCGCCGAGGCCGAGGAGATGAGGGCGCGCCTGGCCGCCAAGAAGCAGGAGCTGGAGGAGATCCTCCACGACCTGGAGTCCCGCGTGGAGGAGGAGGAGGAGCGCAACCAGAGCCTGCAGAACGAGAAGAAGAAGATGCAGTCACACATCCAGGTCTGTGCTGAGGTGGAGACACAGAGGGGTCCCATGGGGAGGCTGAACCCAGCGTAAATAATGACCCACCACCATCACACACACACACGATGCAGCCACACAGTTAACATCTGATAGGCAGCTACAGGGATGGAGCCCCATAGGTATTTCTACCTAGACTCATGGTGACTCGTGCTATCTCCATTAATGGGTCTGTATCTCCAGAGACATACTGTACATTAATGGGCGTATATATCTCCAGAGACATACTGTACATTAATGGGTCTGTATCTCTAGAGACATACTGTACATTAATGAGTCTGTATCTCTAGAGACATACTGTACATTAATGAGTATATATCTCCAGAGTAATACTGTATATTAATGGGTCTGTATCTCTAGAGACATACTGTACATTAATGGGTCTGTATCTCTAGAGACATACTGTACATTAATGTCCCCAGAGACATACTGTACATTAATGATCTGTATCTCTAGAGACATACTGTACATTAATGGGTATATATATCTCCAGAGACATACTGTATATTAATGGGTCTGTATCTCTAGAGACATACTGTACATTAATGAGTATATATCTCCAGAGACATACTGTATATTAATGGGTCTGTATTTCTAGAGACATACTGTACATTAATGGGTCTGTATCTCTAGAGACATACTGTACATTAATGGAAGTGCTTGAAGTGCTTGATTTTGTACCAAAAAAGTCAAGGCCTGGAATTCCTTGAAAACAGCCCATTTCTTAACAAGGTGCTTAAAAAGTCCTTGAAATTCAAATCAACCATTTGCATTGAATGTTTTGTTCATCCACGATCAAATTGTTCTGAATCAAGAAATCAATTTATTTTGTTCTGTTTTAATATAATCTGACGAGTCGCTGTCTCGCGTGCTCCAACTGCTTTTCCTCATTTCTTCGCGTGTGATGCTCTCTAGCTGGCAAGCAGGCCAAGAAGATGCTTTAAAAAAAACAGCATTTACAAATGAATTGTATCCTTCGAGTGACATCCTTGAAAATGAAAAATAGTGATTGGAAAAGCACTTAAAAGTCCTTGAATTTCATTTAGCAATGTCTGTGGGAACTAGGACTGACCTTCGAATTTTTTTTTGGAATTCAAAGCTTCTGGGCCGAGATTTGATTTTAATTCGAAGCTTCGAGATTAATAATAAAAAAATATATATTATAAAAAAAAAAATGGGGGGGGGGGGACTTGTACAGCACTTTGTTCAACTTTGTCAGTGCTGTAAAGTTTAAACCTTTTTAAATCTTAGACAAACAAAACACTTTGCTTTCATGAAGCCTTTTTTTGTAAGCCGCCATTTGAGGCTTTATAAAAAAAAGCAGCACAATGAACACAAATCTGTCAGTGCCGAGTCCGACCTCATCTTAAATAACAAACAGCATTGCTTGTTGTAATTAACAAAGAGAGGCAGAGTTGATTTTGCAACAGCAACAACAACAACAACAACAAAAAACATTAACCCATTCTCTGCCACCACTTTAATCATCCTAAACCATTCTCTGGCGATAAGAGTGGAACAAACAGATCCCAGTTATGTGGTGGGGATCGAGGCGATCCAGTTCCGGTTTGTATAATACTAATATACGCCCAAATCATGTTGTTTATTGAGTTATGGCAACGATCCATGTCCACGGTGTGTGGATTGAGTCCCGGGACGATAAACGAGTGGCCGGACGGAATTAGGGGACGGACCGAGCTGAAGCTGGCATTTCCGGTTTGGCAACTCGCCGATCGGCCACCAGGTGGCGGTATTGAAGCGTTGCAGAGTTGTGATGGCTCCCACAGCATATGACAAGGCTCCGTGGGTGAAATATGAATTCCATGACGAAAATATGAAATATGACCTTGAAACGCGATGTACAGCGATATTGGCAGACAACGCATGGCGGGCAATAACGCTGAACAGCGATTTTGGCGGGTAATGGGTTAAAAAAAAAGAATAATAATATATTCTAATTTTATTTTCATATTTGAATCCCATGCCCATCGAACGAAGCTTCGAAGTATTTAAGACAGCCCTAGTGGGAACCCTGCTTTGAAGCTCTGCAGGGCTAACGTTGCCTCGGCCTCCACAGGATCTGGAGGAGCAGCTGGACGAGGAGGAGGCAGCCAGGCAGAAGCTGCAGCTGGAGAAGGTGACGGCCGAGGCCAAGATCAAGAAGATGGACGAGGACATCCTGCTGCTGGAAGACCAGAACTCCAAGTTCATCAAGGTCAGAGGTCATAGGTGAACTGCCGTACTGGCCTGGATATAAGACGACCCCCACTCCCCTTGTTGATTCATTCATTTGGGAAGAAAATAATTATATGTGTGACCAGATTGTAGGCCTACCAGTAATACAGTAATGGTATCATTATAAATAATATATAATATCACAAGACTCATAATAATACTCTGGCTAATCAAAGCAAACTAATGATCTTTCGCAGGCTGTAGAGTATCATAATGAAACTAGAGATCGCAAGGGATTTGGAAATACTTACAAGCACACCAGAAAAGGGGATAAATATTGCTCCAAAAGTGGGATTTTCTGTAAAAAACGTTGTCTTATATTCAGGCCAATATGGTTTAGTATGTACCGTGTGTAGAACATAGGTTGAAGTTATGTAAGTAAACTTAACGACCAAAGATCTGACCACAGCTTGTCCATGTGAAAGAGACAATAAGAACACACTTTCAGAAAGGTCTAGAAAGCTCAGCTCTCTATATATATATACAGTATATAATTTAATTATTGAACTATTCCCCAGCTATAAAATGTGTTGTAGACCTGGAGGGACTGAATGACATCTTAAATTGTCCACTGGCTGAGGACTAGTAGGAGCCGGTCTAGAACCTGAGTACACAGTATACAAGGTTATGACTTCTTTCTTCAGTGGCGGTGACACTGAGAAGCACACGTATTCCCAGTGCCATCCTTGTTTTCACAGCACAAAAGGCACATCTCACTGGTAGCAGGCATCCTGGCTATAGGGCTAAAATAGTATCAATATTGGTATCAGATAATTTCCCAGATGCTAAAATCCGATACCAAGAAACACGTATTTGCCATCTACCCTGGAGTTAGACAAGCAGATACATACCCTTTTCTTCTCTGTGCATGCATTAGGCTTAGAGAACAGCCGCACCGTTAGCCTAGCATAGCGTCATTCACTGGAAGTAGGTGTGCCAGTGTAGCCTAGTTCCCAACAGTCACGAAATACAGTCCAAATACACTCCAGATACAACTCCAAAACTTTCCTGTAAACATGTTGTGACCTATGTATTTACCACGTGGAGAAATAAAAATGTAATAGACATTTTCCTTTTCTAAGCAGATATATACTCGGAACTATTTTTTGCCGAACCACTGCTGCCTGGGCGCAGTGATTTCATCACCTCAAAAGTAGGGGTGCACCGATGTATCGGTCGGGTATCGGTATCGGCCGATAAGTGCCTTGTTGACTGCAATCGGCCGGCCTACCGGCCGATAAGCTCGAATGTGCCGATGGCAGTAGCCGATAAATATCCATCAATTTGTGTAGCGTCAAGACAAAAAAAAGTTCACTCGCGACCTGCACAATGCCGTCCCCAGTCCCCCCCCCCCCACACATACACACACACACACACAAGCTACTGCATCAAAGTTACTACTTATGATTAACAAGGCATTCGTTTTGTGGCATTAACGTTATATAGTTAGTGTTACACGTTCAATAACATCAGCATATTATTTACCCGAACGTAGCAAGCGTTCATACTAGCTCAGTTTCTTCCGTTGCTCACAGAGCCCTGAGTTTTACCCATTCTGCAATCTGTTAATAACGTTTTCAATCAGACACATGTATAGAAAGGCTTTGTTTTATTATAACATTAGTTGCAGTAAAATCATTATGCCTAATTTAAGTCATCCTGCGGAGCTAAAAGCTAAACGTCAGCCGCGCCGTGTTGTTGTTCTAGAAAACCTCTCGTCAACTCAAAATCAATGGCGGACAAAAGCCGAAGTAAAAAATGTATACGGCTTGCCGATTGGTGGTAACAGCAGAGGCGGGTGCAAGCGGTGTGTGACGTAAACTGTCAATCAAAATTTCATTGGTTGAGACAATAGTATCTCGCTGCAGCCCAGCAGGTAGACCATGCTGGGAGAACTAGTATCTAGATGCAGCCCTGCAGAACATACTGGGAGAGAGATAGTGCTATTTCTTGATGTTTCCTTTTTTTAAGTAAGTAAAGAGGCCTATGTTCATATCGGTGAGCACAATTTGTAACACAAATATACAGTAGTTTCATAAAAAAAAAAAAACACAAAAAAAAATATATTTAAAGAATATTTAAAAAAAAATTGTTGCCACAAATATCGGAATCGGTATCGGTGGCAAATTTTCATATCGGTGCATCCCTACTCAAAAGCCCCGTTTTTCAAAAAGCAACAGGGCTTTTGAGGTGATAAAAGGAGTGATGCTCCTCGCATGTTCATGACCTCCATGTCTCACCACCGCCGTTCTCTCGTGGCAACAGGAGAAGAAGCTGCTGGAGGACCGGGTTAACGAGATGACCTCCCAGCTGACAGAGGAGGAGGAGAAGGCCAAGAACCTGGGCAAGGTGAAGAACAAGCAGGAGATGATGATGGTGGACCTGGAGGGTAAGGTTACCTTCTGATAATCACCCAGCGGGTCAGCTTCACTTGCGCCATCTCCACCCCCCACCCACAGTTAGACTAAGCCAGACGCTTACTAGAAGGGATGCCACATGTCTGCAGAAGGTGAAAGCAAAGGACGGGAGAATGGGCAGATGCATCGTTATTCCACTTGTTCCATCCCTCCTACAAAGAAAAATACTTTAACCCTTTCACTGCCACACTACCAAATGGTTAACCCTTTCACTGAGACAATACAGAAGGTTAACCCTTTCACCGCCACACAACAAAGGGTTAACCCTTTCACTACCACGCCACAGAAGGTTAACCCTTTCACTACCACACTACAGAAGGTTAACCCTTTCACTGCTACACTACAGACGGTTCGGTTAACATCCCCCTACAAAGAAAGATACTTTAATTTGAGACTATATTGATGCAGCATGAGAACACAGCCACAGCTGACTCTCCTAACGGGCCCTGATCGTCTAAATTCAGTGTGTACACAGGTCTGTAATGAGTCGATGACTCACAGTGTACTTCTTCTTTTTTTCCCCCTTTTTTTTCCGTTTTTCTCCCATCCCAATGTTAGTCGTTATGCCAATTCCCAATCCCCTACCTGGTCGTTGCGTGCTCTGCCCCTACCGTCGGTCTGGGAGGGCGGAGACTATCACATGCTTCCTCCGACACATGTGTAGCCAATCCCCACTTCTTTTCACCTGGCAGCGTGGACTCTCACTGGGGGAGTGTAACGTGTGGAGGACACTACCTCCCCCAGGATCCGACCTCGCTGTGCAGGCGCCCCGACCGATCTGTAGGAGTCGCTGTTTTACAACGACCAGGACCCACCCTCGCCGGGTTTTCCCACCCTCTAACACTGCCAATTGTGTTAGTATGGACGGTCGGCCAACCCGGAAGCACCACAGCTGGATTCGATCCCACTGTCTCTGTGGTGGTGGGCAGACGCTTAGACCGCTGCGCCACCCGGCCACCCCACAGTGTACTTCTTATTGTGTCAGGCTGTCAACAATCAGTTGTTTGTGGTTTGTCACTTCGCTTGACAACTCTGTGTGTGTGTGTGTGTGTGTGTGTGTGTGTGTGTGTGTGTGTGTGTGTGTGTGTGTGTGTGTGTGTGTGTGTGTGTGTGTCTGTGTGTGTGTGTGTGTGTGTGTGTGTTCCAGAGCGGCTGAAGAAGGAGGAGAAGACCCGCCAGGAGCTGGAGAAGGCGAAGCGTAAGCTGGACGCTGAGACCACGGACCTCCAGGACCAGATCGCTGAGCTCCAGGCCCAGATAGAGGAGCTGAAGATCCAGCTGGCCAAGAAGGAGGAGGAGCTACAGGCCGCTCTGGCCAGGTCAGAACCACCGCAGATACTACTAGTGCCAGCTAGGGATGTCCGATATTATCTGCCGATATTGGCATTAAAATGTAATAGCGTAAATTATCTGTATCGTTTATTTAATAATTTTTTTACATTTATTTAACCTTTATTTACCCAGGCAAGCACGTAAGAACAATTTCTTATTTTATTTAAGAGTATTCAAAAGTATGCATAATGTTGTGTTAATTCCACGACAAGAGATATGTAATGTTAATTACCTGAAATTATTCAATATTTTTGGGGGGGAAACCCTGCATATATCGGTATCGGTTGATATCGGTATCGGAAATTAAGAGTTGGACAATATCGGTATATCGGATATCGGTAAAAAAGCCAATATCGAACATCCCTAGTGCCAGCTGATGGTCAAGTCGGCCTTTTCATTTCATTTAATTTCAAACCTTTATTTATACTCGAAAGTAGGCCTGTCCCTGACTAAGGATTTGTATAGTCGACTTTGATTGGCCAAAATGTTGGGCTCTGGGCGGTGCTTAACCTTTTCACTACCACACTACAGAAGGTTAACCCTTTCACTACCACACTACAGACGGGTTATCCGTCTGTAGTGTGGTAGTGAAAGGGTTAACCTTCTGTAGTGTGGTTGTGAAAGGGTTAACCCTTTTGTCGTGTGGCAGTGAAAGGGTTAACCTGCTGTATTGTCGCAGTGAAAGGGTTAACCATTTGGTAGTGTGGCAGCGAAGGGGTTAATGTCTGAAGGAGTCAACTGAAGGCTTCTTGTCCCCTACGAAAGCATGCAATTGGTCCACTGATGGATACATCTTGATATTTGTCTAGTGTAGTGGTCACCAACCCGTCGATCTTGATCGACTGGTCGATCTTTGAGACTGTCCCTGTAGATCTTTCCCTGAAAATTAAAAAAAAAAAAAAAAAAAAAAAAAAAAAACTTGAGAGTCCAAATTTCGTTCCACTTTTGTTTTGATGTGAAAAGTGATGCTGCACTTAGCACTGACTGAGAAAGTACACATTACAGTTCTACTTTTGTTTTGATGTGAAAATTATGCTGCACTTAGCACTGACTGCACTTAGCACTGACTGCACTTAGCACTGACTGAGAAAGTACACATTACAGTTCTACTTTTGTTTTGATGTGAAAAGTGATGCTGCACTTAGCACTGACTGAGAAAGTACATATTACAGTTCTACTTTATAAAATGCTAATTGTAAATATGTTTGTCAATGTTAATAATATGAGAAAGTCCACATTACAGTTCTACTTTTGTTTTGATGTGAAAAGTGATGCTGCATAAGATGACTGCACTTAGCACTGACTGAGAAAGTACATAATAGTTCTACTTTGACGTTTTAATGTTGGACCAAAGCATTGCATGTAATTAGAATACAGGCAAATAAAAGTCATTTCGTTTTTTATTTTTTTTAAACTTAATTTTTTAGCGTTTATCGCTTTTCTGGTCAAGCATGACCGACAGATACAGGGTGAAACGGGATATAGATCAGGGGAAGACATTCTGGCAAATGACGGCGGGTCCGGGAATCGAACTCGGAGTCCACCAGATCCGTGACGCAGCACGGTTTTCCCCGACGCAGAAATAGCACCGAGATATGCGGTGAGCTACTGGAGCTCCCCCAAAGTCATTTAGTTTAAAGTACAATCTTGGCTGTCTTTTTCTCTCAACGCTTCAATCGGTAGATCTTGCCTTCACCAAAAAAAAAAAAGTGATCTTGGGCTTAAAAAGGTTGGTGACCACTGGTCTAGTGTGTTCATTAGACGTGTGAAATCCTCTTTCAGTGCCCCTGTGCCCGTTTTCTTAGGCAGTTAGCCTCTCCGGTATGCGCACCATTAGCGTTAGCTACGCTTCTAGGCCTCTTTGCTTTTGGAAAGAATGATCCCAACATTTTTTTAATAAAACATTTTTGCATTCGACTGAGAGATTGGCAGTCGACTACATCTCCTTTCGATCGATTAGTCGACTTAATGAAGTTTTGAGCAGAGAACGAAAGGTTATCTTATAACCTAGTTATATGAATACTGGCTGAGCGTCTCGCTCTTTGCCATTATGAGATATCTCTTATCTCCTAGCACCTACTGTGCTCACAAACAAACAATTGCACTCACATGCACGTGACCAGGCCACGCCCCCGCGTCCTGCTATAAGACGCCGGACATGGTCACACTCTACCTTCCTCTGAAAAAGTTTCCAACACTGAAAACCCAACCAAGGGACCTCAGGGCGCTAAGAGCGAGACGCTCAGCCAGTATTCATATAACTAGGTTATAGGATAACCTTGCGTTATATATCATACTGGCCATCGCGTCTCGCTCTTTTCACAGCTTAAAGCAAACAGAAAAAGAACTGCTGTACAAGATTCAAATGAGCACATCATCTTCAAAACATTCTCAGATTTCAACGTATGACACATCATTTGAAAGCTTACATTCTGTACTTTCACAATCTGGAAAAATCTGGAAAATGAAAATGGAGACTTGTAGGCATTATCGCTAGACTGGGTCACATATACTGTACCTGTTTGTATACAAAGCACACATAACTCAGAAACCTAAACCTGAGATGAATAGAGATTGTATGTGTCACACCTTTGACAGCATAAACCATAAACAGACTCTGTGGTCATGGCACATTAACTGATGGCTCATACTGTATAATAATGACTGGCATGTCTGGTATGTTCTGCTTTTCAAACTCAGATGGTGAACAGTGGTATCGTGGGAATAGGTGTGTTCTTACCCTGTTGCAATGCCCTTTTACTAAACCTTAATCCTTTCACTACCGTTAACCATCTGTAGTGTGGTAGTGAAAGGGTTAACCTTGTGTAGTGTGGTTGTGAAAGGGTTAACCATTTTGTCATGTGGTAGTGAAAGGGTTAACCTTATGTAGTGGTTGTGAAAGGGTTAACCCTTTGGTAGTGTGGCAGTGAAAGGGTTAACCTTCTGTATTATCGCAGTGAAAGGGTTAACCCTTTGGTAGTGTGGTAGTGAAAGGGTTAACTAAAACCAAACCTGGTCTGATTATCACAGTTTGAATCCAAGCTGC
>NC_140171.1:129104090-129134090 GCF_963971535.1 Notolepis coatsorum
CCTCCAGTCATCATCAGTAGTTATGTCTCCTTCTATAATACCTCCAGTCATCATCAGTAGTTATGTCTCCCTCTATAATACCTCCAATCATCATCAGTAGTTATGTCTCTATAATACCTCCAGTCATCATCAGTAGTTATGTCTCCCTCTATAATACCATTAGTAGTTGATATGTGCTGCTATGCTGGATGTCCCCCTGACTCAGTCACACCTGGTGACTGGTGTGTTGAGTCTAAGGCTTTTCCATGTGCTTGTTCCATCGAAAGGAACGACAGACCTTGAAGGGAAATTAATCACAGCCCAGGAGAAACTGGACACACCTGATTGCTATTGAGAAGAGTACATTTTTGAATGGCTTTTGAAATAGATACCTCCCCCTATGAGCAATGTGTGAACCCAAGATCCCAAGTGTTTCCTTGATTCTTTTTAGTCCTCACTATAATCAAAGCCTGTTCATCCTGACGAAATGCATGCAGCGTGTTTTGGGTCACATTCAATTATGTCCCCATTTAGCCAATGTGAACAGAGACTGTGGAGGTCACTGCAGGGAAGGTCAGCTCAGATCATTTTGATGTGGAACAGTTGGCAGCTGCCTCCTGAGATAGGAGTGAGTGTTGAGACCGCGCGGGTCGATGGAGAATGTCCCTCTCTCTCATTTAACACGCACCGATCATCAGCTTAGTCACAGCCTCGGATGATTAAGCTTTCATTACACTCAATGACAGGCTACCTCGTTTGAAATGCGATGGCCATTTTGAGTTACACCGCCTCTGTATTATTGGTGTGTGATGTGAGTTTTTGGGGGGATTTATTATTATTAGGGCCATGGCTTTATTGTTATGTTTATCTTTTTATCAATTTTTTTTTTATTATTTAACCAGATAAAAAAGCATTGAGACAAAATCTCATTCACAATGCTGACCTGGCCAAGAAAGCAGCAACGTTTCCCAAATGGTAAACACAACAAAAACATATACAACACAGAGAACAACACAACAAAAAGCAATCACTACATTTGGAACAATAAAAAAAAAACCAAGGTACATTAGCTACTCATTACTACATGAACAGCTGGTGGTAAGGACCTCAGATAACATCTAACTGGCTAAAGGAACAAGTGCCATCCGTTTGAGGCTTGACTGAAGGTAATCTATTCTGTAATTGAATCATTCTGACTATTGGTTGTGTGGCAGTATGCTTTTTAGTGCGTTTGTCCAAAGTGAAGTGAGCATTGCCTCAGGAATGCTGACAATGTGGAGTCTGATCTGCCCTCAGTGCCAGCAACAATAAATACACAGTGTCTTTATGGCTACTCTTTTGCTCCTCACACACACGCACGCACACACGCACGCACGCACACACACACACACACACACACACGCACACACACACACACACACACACACACACACACACACACACGCAGACGCAGACACAGACACACGCAGACGCAGAGACAGACACACACACACACACACACACACACACAGTTTCTTCACATCATAAGCTGACGTAATGTAAGGGTTGTCACACTGCCACACAGTGAGCAAAGGTTTGCCAGGTCACTTTAGGTTTGGTCCTATAGGCCTACATACTGGATGGTTTAATATATCATTAATGACATGCTTTTGATTATGTAATTATAAACTAGCATTGCTGCATTGTACAGAATTGCACTTATTAAATATTCATACTTATCATACCGGTTAATCTTTCCCATGGTGCAGCCCGGAGGCGTCGGTGATGATTAGCTGCTCATCGTCTAGGCTTCATGAAATGGCCTCTAGAGAGGCAGGGTTCACACAAGGTCCTTGAAGTGCTTGATACAAAAAAGTCAAGGCCTGTATCATAGATGATCGATTATCACAGATATCGTGTATCGTGATATTATTGTTTATCAAGGGCCAAAAATCATCACAGTATCGCAGCGTGAGTTACTCGTATCGTCCCACCCCTAGCATTTACCCTTTATTAGCTATTTATTAACATCGTGGAATGGGATTAAACCTGTCTGTGTTTGTGTGTAAGTAAGTAAGTAAGTAAGTAAGTAAGTAAGTAAGTAAGTAAGTAAGTAAGTAAGTAAGTAAGTAAGTAAGTAAGTAAGTAAGTAAGTAAGTAAGTAAGTAAACCTTTATTTTTATAGCGCCCCTCTCAGCACAAGTGCACAGAGTGCTTCACAGCATTTTAAAACATCAGTAAAAAAATACAAGAAATAAAACATGTGAAGAGAAGAAAAAACATACAAATTTGCTAAAACAACAGAATAGACCATTAAAAACTATAAAAAGACATAAACAGAAAGATACGGCTATGGGTGTTTAACCCTTTCACTGCCACACGACAGAAGGTTAACCCTTTACTATCACACAACCGACGGCGATGCTCCATCATTAGCATCATTAGCTCCTCATCCGCGGAGCTAATGATGCTAATGATGGAGCATCGCCGTCGGTTGTGTGATAGTAAAGGGTTAACCTTCTGTATTGTCACAGTGAAAGGGTTTAACCGGCTGTTGTGTGGCAGTGAAAGGGTTGAAAGCCTGCCTGTAGAAGTACTTTTTTAGCTACCTTTAAAAAGAAATGTGTGTGTGTGTGTGTGTGTGTGTGTGTGTGTGTGTGTGTGTGTGTGTGTGTGTGTGTGTGTGTGTGTGTGTGTGTGTGTGTGTGTGTGTGTGTGTGTGTGTGTGTGTGTGTGTGTGTGTGTGTGTGTGTGTGGTGTGTGTGTGTGCGTGTGTGTGTGTGTGTGTGTGTCCCAACACCAGGGGTGACGAGGAGGTGGCCCTGAAGAACAATGCCCTGAAGCAGGTGCGGGAGCTGCAGGCCCAGCTGGCGGAGCTGCAGGAGGACCTGGAGTCTGAGAAGGTGTCCAGGAGCAAAGCTGAGAAGCTGAAGAGGGACCTGAGTGAAGAGCTGGAGGCTCTGAAGACGGAGCTGGAGGACACGCTGGACACCACCGCCGCCCAGCAGGAGCTCAGGTAGATAGAGACGGAGAGGACAAACTGACATGGTAGAATAAAGGTTGTGAGAACATGGGTGAGTTAGGTGTGAGGACATGGTGTGTTAGGTGTGAGGACATGGTGTGTTAGGTGTGAGGACATGGTGTGTTAGGTGTGAGGACATGGTGAGTTAGGTGTGAGGACATGGTGTGTTAGGTGTGAGGACATGGTGTGTTAGGTGTGAGGACATGGTGAGTTAGGTGTGAGGACATGGTGTGTTAGGTGTGAGGACATGGTATGTGTTAGGTGTGAGGACATGAGTGTGTTAGGTGTGAGGACATGGTGTGTTAGGTGTGAGGACATGGTGAGTTAGGTGAGAGGACATGGTGAGTTAGGTGTGAGAACATGGGTGAGTTAGGTGTGAGGACATGGTGAGTTAGGTGTGAGAACATGGGTGAGTTAGGTGTGAGGACATGGTGAGTTAGGTGTGAGGACATGGTGAGTTAGGTGTGAGGACATGGTGAGTTAGGTGTGAGGACATGGTGTGTGTTAGGTGTGAGGACATGGTGTGAGTTAGGTGTGAGGACATGGTGTGTTAGGTGTGAGGACATGGTGTGTTAGGTGTGAGGACATGGTGAGTTAGGTGTGAGGACATGGTGAGTTAGGTGTGAGGACATGGTGTGTTAGGTGTGAGGACATTGTGTGTTAGGTGTGAGGACATGGTGAGTTAGGTGTGAGGACATGGTGTGTTAGGTGTGAGGACATGGTGTGTTAGGTGTGAGGACATTGTGTGTTAGGTGTGAGGACATGGTGAGTTAGGTGTGAGGACATGGTGTGTTAGGTGTGAGGACATGGTGTGTTAGGTGTGAGGACATGGTGTGTTAGGTGTGAGGACATGGTGAGTTAGGTGTGAGGACATGGTGTGAGTTAGGTGTGAGGACATGGTGTGTTAGGTGTGAGGACATGGTGTGTTAGGTGTGAGGACATGGTGAGTTAGGTGTGAGGACATGGTGTGTGTTAGGTGTGAGGACATGGTGTGTTAGGTGTGAGGACATGGTGTGTTAGGTGTGAGGACATGGTGTGTTAGGTGTGAGGACATGGTGAGTTAGGTGTGAGGACATGGTGAGTTAGGTGTGAGGACATGGTGTGTGTTAGGTGTGAGGACATGGTGAGTTAGGTGTGAGGACATGGTGAGTTAGGTGTGAGGACATGGTGTGTGTTAGGTGTGAGGACATGGTGTGTTAGGTGTGAGGACATGGTGTGTGTTAGGTGTGAGGACATGGTGTGTTAGGTGTGAGGACATGGTGTGTTAGGTGTGAGGACATGGTGTGTTAGGTGTGAGGACATGGTGTGAGTTAGGTGTGAGGACATGGTGAGTTAGGTGTGAGGACATGGTGTGAGTTAGGTGTGAGGACATGGTGTGTGTTAGGTGTGAGGACATGGTGAGTTAGGTGTGAGGACATGGTGAGTTAGGTGTGAGGACATGGTGTGTTAGGTGTGAGGACATGGTGAGTTAGGTGTGAGGACATGGTGTGTTAGGTGTGAGGACATGGTGAGTTAGGTGTGAGGACATGGCGAGTTAGGTGTGAGGACATGGTGTGTTAGGTGTGAGGACATGGTGTGTTAGGTGTGAGGACATGGTGAGTTAGGTGTGAGGACATGGTGAGTTAGGTGTGAGGACATGGTGTGTCAGGTGTGAGGACATGGTGAGTTAGGTGTGAGGACATGGTGAGTTAGGTGTGAGGACATGGTGAGTTAGGTGTGAGGACATGGTGAGTTAGGTGTGAGGACATGGTGAGTTAGGTGTGAGGACATGGTGAGTTAGGTGTGAGGACATGGTGAGTTAGGTGTGAGGACATGGTGAGTTAGGTGTGAGGACATGGTGAGTTAGGTGTGAGGACATGGTGTGTTAGGTGTGAGGACATGGTGAGTTAGGTGTGAGGACATGGTGAGTTAGGTGTGAGGACATGGTGTGTTTTTTTCTTTTTACTGGTGTAGTTTTATATAGTTATATCTAATACCTACACAGTTAATTCTAAAATAAGAAAAGAAAAAATAAAGCAAACATAAACAGCATTATACAACCGTACGGCGCCAAGCTTGTTCAAATCCGTTCTGACCCTACTCCCAGGTTGAAACGAATATGACGAACAATACATAAAGTTCCTATTTGCATTTCAAAACGATAACGTGAATCTGTTGTCGTATGTACAATCGGTTTCCAACCTATTTAGAAATACAAGCAGACAAGCTTGGCAGGGAAGCTTACGTTAGCTGTCTAGCTAACCATTAGCTAGTGAACATTGGCCGTCTTGGCTAGCCAGCCATGTACAATGCTAAGCTATTGCCATATCAAGTTGACAAACTGCACCGATATGCAGTGGAAATCGTTGCAGCCTATAGGTCATGAACCATACATACAGGGCTTGACATTAACACCCGCCACCCGCCAAATGCGGGTAGAATTCGGCATTGGCGGGTAACTCCGTCATTCTACCCGCCAAGGTGGCGGGTGACTTTTTTTCTATGAAAAAAAAAACATTGTAGTCTACAAAAGGCATCGGCAATAATTAAGTCAATCCAGGTGATACTACATAATACTACAACTCCCACGAGGACTGGGTGCGCACAGTGTGCTCATTCATTGGCCCATCCACTTCGCCTGTCGCGTGCGTCGTGTTGCCTCCGTGTGTGACAGCTGACAGCTGAACGAACGCTGTTAACGTTAATAGCTCAACTGGTTAGTGCGACCGACTCATCCATAGTTTACTTTACAGACAGTTAGCTAACGTTACAATGTGGCGGAATATTGTGAAAAGACCGGGTGAACCAAACCATCAACAAACAGAAAAGAGAATGAGACCGAGACCGACTATTTGTGGATGTGCGAGTAAGTATTAAACAAACTAACATGTATTATGTAACGTGTATTATTAAACTAATATTACGGTGTTTGTTAGCTAGCTAGTCACATTCATTTAACATTAAGAAGCATAAGGGCTAGGCGGTCAGGTGGCGTAGCGGAGATTGCGTTCGTCACCAACCCCAGAGACGCTAGGATTCGCCTGTTCGAATCCAGCTCACAGCTCCGGGGTTGTCACCAGCTTGGCTGGCCGTTCACACTAATACAATTGGCTGTATTAGAGGGTGGGAGAAGCTGGCGGGGTGGGTCCGGGTCGTTGTAAACAGCGACTCCTACAGTTCGGTCGGGGCGCCTGCTAAGCGCGGATAGGACCTGAGTGGGATCATTCCACACGCTACGCCCACTCAGTGAGAGTCCGCGCTGCCAGGTGAAAAGAAGCGGTTGATTGGCTGGACGTGTGTCGGAGGAAGCACGTGATAGCCTCCACTCTCCCAGACCGACTGTGGGGGGTAAGTGCGCAGCGACCAGGAAGGGGATTGGGAATTGGCATAACGACTAACATTGGGATGGGAGAAAATCGGAGGAAAAAGGAGGGGGAAAAAAGATTAAAAAAAAATAAGCATAAGGGCTCGAGACTAACACAGTCCTGGCCACCCTCTCAGTCAACTCGCAAATATATGCTGCACATTATCACTGCACGGTCTCTGCTCTTAGCTCTCAGCACCATGGACAGCTGCCCCAGAGCCCCCCCCCCCTCTCTCTCTCTCTCTCTCTCTCTCTCTCTCTCTCTCTCTCTCTCTCTCTCTCTCTCTCTCTCTCTCTCTCTCTCTCTCTCTCTCTCTCTCTCTCTCTCTCTCTCTCTCTCTCTCTCTCTCTCTCTCTCTCTCTCACACACACACTGAATAGAGGACTAGACATCAAAGCAAATATTGGTAACAATATATCACAGTGCTCTACAATTTAATTAATTAAGTTTGTACTTAGTTTTTGTAATTACATACTCATTGTTACACAGTGTACTTACTGCATTACACTTCCTTAACATTAACAATAACCCTAACTATATTCCTAATCCTAACCCTGACCTTATTCCCAGGTATTGAGTCAATTCAATGCAGTAAGTACATTGCAACAATGACTAAGTACAATACTTGTTATACTGTCATTACACAAATAGCTACACAGGAACAGAGAATGTAAAGTGTGACCGTCTGGATGGGTGGGGTGTTCGGGTGGGGACAGATGTTATTGGATTAGATGTTATTTTATCACACACCACACTACTGACACTTTTTGGGTGGGGCGCGAGTGTGGGGATTTTTGGCTGGTGAAAATGCTGAGTGGCTAGTGACTTTGGAAAACCACTAGCCACAGTGGCTAGTGAGCCAAAAAGTTAATGTCAAGCCCTGCATACATACAATGTCAGACTACCATGTTGAAATGCAAATATGAACATTATATAATGTCAGTTTATCATGTTCAAGAGTCAAGTTTCTTTCCCGGAATGAGATTGACATCACAATACACTACATTTGATTTCCTGTCATATTAGCAAAACACTGAAACAGGGAAGTCTCTCTCTCTCTCTCTCTCTCCGGTAGGACCAAGCGTGAACAGGAGGTCACGGAGCTGAAGAAAGCCATAGACGAGGAGACCAAGAACCACGAGGCCCAGATCCAAGATATGAGACAGAGACACGGCACCTCCCTGGAGGAGCTGTCTGAACAGCTGGACCAGGCCAAGAGGGTGTGTTTCACACCTGTCAATCATAGCTTCTTAACCTATAGACCACTGCAACACTTCTGGGATTCTGAAATCATGGGAGAGAGAGCGGGGGGAGAAAATGAATGTGGATGAGAGCCTTGACATTAAGTAAGTTGTAGCTACGGCTGTGGGGGTGCTGGAGACATGATCCAATAGACTTTTATACGCCTGAGTCTCCTGAACACGGAGAGACCAAATTCCAAGTCGATCGGCACTTTCTCGGCCGAGCTATAGTCACTTTTCAGCACCTACTCCCGAACTACGCATGCGCAGATTGCCCACGGAGTCTAGGTTCATCAATCTGCGCATGCGTAGTTCGGGAGTAGGTGCGAAAAAGCGACTATAGCTCGACCGAGAAAGTGCCGTGATCAGGAGACTCGGGCGTATACAAGTCTATATTGGATCATGTCTCCAGCACCTCCACAGCCGTAGCTACAACCACTTAATGTCGAGGCTCTCATCCACATTCATTAATTTTCTCCCCCCGCTCTCTCCTCCATGAGCTCAATGTAACGTGCAAGTGCAGTGGTCTAATAGACAGTCTTGTGCATAGATGGCCTCTGTTCGGTTGGATATCATAGCTGTATCATAGCTGTCGAGCTCATGTTATTACCCTAAGGATAGGTCAGCCCTTGATATCATATGTAGGTGGCATCCCATTAACTGGACCAGGGTTTTAGAGGGTGGTTATCATAGCGGTCAATCAATATTATTAAACTGTACAAAGACTTAAGCCTTATTTGAACCTGGCCGAGAGGGTGGGACATAGTAATACACAGTATCACGCCTGTCAACTATCTATTATCAACTTGTATCTGTGTGTTCAAGTAAAATAGGTCTATTTACGACATACTATTAAAATCAGCTCTTGACTGACTTTTCTTTGAGAAATTCAAACACTCAAGACAAGGGTCTGTAGACTAGGCAAGGAAATATTTCTTCAGATAATCCTCTTGTTCACACACGCACACACACACACACACACACACACATCTACACGTACAAAATCACACTCATCATAGAATGAGAATCACTTTTATCACCAAGTACATTGACATTGGTGCGCACCCTCGTTCCACAATGAAAATTAGATGCATGTTTATATACAGTATGTACTGTACATTAAGTAGTTATAACTATTAAGGTGATAAAAGGGATGCATGATCAACGGTTTAGATTAGATTAGAAGTAGGGATGTCCGATATTATCGGCCTACCGATATTATTGGCCGATATTGGCATTAAAATGTAATATCGGAAAATATCGGTATCGTTTTTCAAAAATCCTTTTTTTTTTTTCTACATTTATTTAACCTTTATTTACCCAGGCAAGCAAGTAAGAACAAATTCTGATTTTATTTATTGTCAAAAGTATGCATAATGTTGTGTTAATTCCACAACAAGAGATATGTAATGTTAATTACCTGAAATTATTCGTTTTTTTGGGGGGGGGGAACCCTGCATATATCGGTATCGGTTGATATCGGTATCGGAAATTAAGAGTTGGACAATATCGGTATATCGGTATCGGTAAAAAAGCCAATATCGAACATCCCTAATTAGAAGGTATTGTCATTGCACAGCACAAGTACAGTACAACCACAAGAAGTTGGTATCTAACCACAGTGGCAAAGTGTTTTACAATAAAGTGTAACATGGAATATATATATATATATAATAAAGCTAAATATGCTATTCTGATATATGTACAGTACTAGTATGTACAGTGATACAAGTATATAGCATATATTATATACACTGTGGTAGTAAACCATACTGGCAAGTGGTATAACTAATAAGAGTAGGTATATTCAAAACCTCAAACTCATCTTTTTAATAGAGCCTTTTGTTGATTTTTATCTACTGTAGTTTTTGCTCGACACATTCTATGTTCTTTTACCAGGTTTAGCCCTTCTTATTTTATGTATTTTTTTTACTCTTTTACGAGTTTTAGTGTTCTTTTTACTCCTTACTAGTTTTAGTCTTGCTTATTTTATAGAATTTTCTTTACTCTCTTGTTAGCTTTTATGTTATTTTACAATGTAGCGCTTTGAGATTTGCTCCACAATTATAAAGCGCCCTTACTTACTTTTACTTTACTTACGCCTGCTACCCCTTCTGGGGCATAGGCCGTCAACAAGTGATCTCCAAGCATCTCTGTCTTGAGCTGTTCTCTCCAGTTGGTTCCAGGTCATCTTCATGGTCTTGGTGTCTGCCTCCAGGTCTCTGCGCCAGGTGTTTCTCGGGCGGCCCCTTTTCCGCTTGCCCTGCGGGTTCCATGTTAGGGCTTGTCTGGTGATGGTACTTGCGGGCTTTCGCAGGGTGTGGCCTATCCAGCGCCATCTGCGTTTCTTAATTTCTTCTTCTGCTGGCAGCTGGTTTGTTCTCTGCCAGAGTTCGCAGTTGCTGATGGTGTCTGGCCATCGGATGTTGATGATCTTCCGCAGGCAGCTGTTAATGAAGACCTGCACTTTCCTGATGGTTGCAGCTGTAGTTCTCCACGTCTCTGCTCCATATAATAGGACTGCCTTGACGTTGGTGTTAAAGAATCTGACTTTGGTGTTGGAAGTCAGTTCTTTTGAGCTCCAGATGTTCCGTAATTGCACGAATGCTGTACGTGCTTTCCTTATTCGTGCTCTAATGTCAGCATCTGTGCCGCCCTGCTTGTCAATAACACTGCCAAGGTAGGTAAAGGCTTCAACTTCTTCCAAAGCCTCGCCATCCAGCATGATTGTGTTGGTGTTGTTTGCTGCATTGGTCTTGAGGATCTTAGTCTTGCCTTTGTGGATGTTGAGTCCCACTTGCGCGGAAGTGGATGCCACGTTGTTGGTCTTCTCCTGCATCTGTTGTTGGGTGTGCGACAGTAGTGCCAAATCGTCAGCATAGTCCAAGTCGTCAAGTTGCGTCCAAGGTGTCCACTGAATCCCGTACCTTCTCTGTGCTGTGGAGGTCTTCATTATCCAGTCAATGGCCAGCAGGAAGAGGAAGGGCGAGAGCAGACAACCTTGTCTGACCCCGGTCTTCATTTGGAATGCCTCTGTGAGCTGCCCTCCGTGGACCACCTTGCATGTCAGTCCCTCATAGGAGTTCCTGATGATGGAAACAATCTTGGTCGGCACCCCGTAATGTCGGAGAAGCTTCCAGAGGGTCTCTCTGTCTAGGCTGTCAAAGGCTTTCTCATAGTCCACAAAATTTATGTACAGGGGCGAGTTCCACTCTATCGACTGCTCCACGATGATGCGCAGCACTGCAATTTGGTCTGTGCAGGATCGGTCCTTGCGGAAACCAGCTTGCTCATCGCGGAGTTGTCCATCGATGAGGTCCTTCATCCTGTTCAAGATTACTCTGTTAAAAACTTTCCCTGGCACTGATAGCAGTGTGATCCCTCTGTAATTTGCGCAATTGCTAAGGTCGCCTTTCTTTGGGATCTTGATGAGATAGCGCCCTACAAATCAAATATAGTATTATTATTATTATTATTATTATTAAACACTCAACACAAGGGTCTGCAGACAAAGTAATTTTTCTTCCAGCTAATCCTCTTGTTCCACACAGTTCAAGGCCAACCTGGAGAAGAACAAGCAGAGTCTGGAGAGCGACAACAAGGAGCTGAGCGTGGAGGTGAAGGGGCTGCAGCAGGCCAAGACCGAGGCGGAGCACAAGAGGAAGAAGCTGGAGGCTCAGCTGCAGGAGTTCATGGCCCGGGCCAACGAGGGGGAGAGAGCCAAGGGGGAGCTGGGGGAACGCTCACACAAACTACAGGTACAGCTCACACACACTACAGGTACAGCTCACACAAACTACAGGTACAGCTCACACAAACTACAGGTACAGCTCACACAAACTACAGGTACAGCTCACACAAACTACAGGAGCTCACACAAACTACAGGTACAGCTCACACAAACTACAGGTACACACACACACACACACACACAAACTACAGGTACACACACACACACTACAGGTACAGCTCACACAAACTACAGGTACACACACACACTACAGGTACAGCTCACACAAACTACAGGTACAGCTCACACAAACTACAGGTACACACACATGAACTGCAGGTACACACACATGGACTATATGTACACACACAAACTACAGGTACACACACAAACTATAGGTGCACACACAAACTATAGGTACACACATAAACTACAGGTACACACAAACTATAGGTACACACATAAACTACAGGTACACACACACAAACTATAGGTACACACAAACTATAGGTACACACATAAACTATAGGTACACACATAAACTACAGGTACACACAAACTATAGGTACACACATAAACTATAGGTACACACATAAACTACTGCTACACACAAACTATAGGTACACACACAAACTATAGGTACACACATAAACTATAGGTACACACATAAACTATAGGTACACACACAAACTATAGGTACACACACAAACTATAGGTACACACATAAACTATAGGTACACACATAAACTACAGGTACACACAAACTATAGGTACACACATAAACTATAGGTACACACAAACTATAGGTTCACACACAAACTACAGGTACACAGATAAACTATAGGTACACAAACTACAGGTCTACACACAAACTACAGGTACACACATAAACGTCTGCTACACACAAACTACAGGTACACAGATAAACTATAGGTACACAAACTACAGGTATACACATAGACTACAGGTACACACATAAACTATAGGTACACACACAAACTATAGGTACACACAAACTATAGGTTCACACACAAACTACAGGTACACAGATAAACTATAGGTACACACATAAACTATAGGTACACACACAAACTACAGGTACACAGATAAACTATAGGTACACACATAAACTATAGGTACACACACAAACTACAGGTACACACATAAACTACAGGTACACACAAACTACAGGTACACACATAAACTATAGGTACACACACAAACTACAGGTACACACATAGACTACAGGTACACACATAAACTATAGGTACACACAAACTATAGGTACACAGATAAACTATAGGTATACACAAACTATAGGTACACACATAAACTATAGGTACACACAAACTACAGGTATACACATAAACTATAGGTACACACATAAACTATAGGTACACACACAAACTACAGGTACACAGATAAACTATAGGTACACACATAAACTATAGGTACACACACAAACTACAGGTACACACATAAACTACAGGTACACACAAACTACAGGTACACACATAAACTATAGGTACACACACAAACTACAGGTACACACATAGACTACAGGTACACACATAAACTATAGGTACACACAAACTATAGGTACACAGATAAACTATAGGTATACACAAACTATAGGTACACACATAAACTATAGGTACACACAAACTACAGGTATACACATAAACTATAGGTACACACATAGACTACAGGTACACACAAACTAGGTACACACAAACTACAGGTCTACACACAAACTACAGGTACACACATAAACGTCTGCTACACACAAACTACAGGTACACACATAGACTACAGGTACACAGATAAACTATAGGTACACAAACTACAGGTATACACATAGACTACAGGTACACACATAAACTATAGGTACACACACAAACTATAGGTACACACAAACTATAGGTTCACACACAAACTACAGGTACACAGATAAACTATAGGTACACACATAAACTATAGGTACATACACAAACTACAGGTACACAGATAAACTATAGGTACACACATAAACGACTGCTACACACAAACTACAGGTACACACATAGACTATAGGTACACATGCAAACTACAGGTACACAATGTGGGGTTGTCGTCAAACCGCAGTGTCTTGAATGGTGACTATATCAGCTCATTAGCGTTTCCATTTAATAGATTTACAGAACTAACAGACATGATATTTACATGAGGTGAGGTGTGAATAGAGCGCCACCCTTACTTACCGTGAAAAACAAACCTCATTAATTCTCACCACAGAGAATAGATGTTTGGAATCTGGATGTCCAATACTGAGCTCAAAGTGCTCTATATGGGTTTGGATCGAATGCTATTGGTTGGGAGTCGTGTCCAGATGGTGCTGTGTGTGTGTGTGTTGACAGACGGAGCTGGACAACGTGTCGGCCCTGCTGGAGGAGGCAGAGAAGAGGGGCATCAAGCTGGCCAAGGACACCGGCAGCCTGGAGGGTCAGCTCCAAGACACACAGGTCGGTCACCTTCTCAACCACTTATTCCACGCTGGCATCGAGCTGAACGCCTACATTTACATGAGGAAGTATGTGCCTTGATTGAGATGTTAAAAGTCCAGCAACACAGGGGCAGCTGAGTAGCGCAGTGGACTAAGCACTCGCCTACCACCGCAGAGACTCTGGGATCAAATCCAGCTGTCAGCGGTACCTCCGGCTTGGTCGGTCGTCCCTACTAACACAATAAGGCAGTGTTAGTGGGTGGGAAGCCGGTGGGGTGTATGTCCTGGTCGCTGTCAACTGAGACTCCTACTAGTCGGTCGGGGCGCCTGTTTAGCAGGGAGGGGATCAGGGAGGGAAATAAGGGGGGGGGGGAGTCCAGCAACACTTGGACGAACAAGGGGGGGAAGGTTAAAAACCAGCCAGCCGTTTCTCACTTTTTAATTAATGATCTTCTTGTTTTCCATACATTAGTTTTCTTATTGATCTCACATAAGAGTTAGTATAATCGTGTGTGTGTGTGTGTGTGTGTGTGTGTGTGTGTGTGTGTGTGTGTGTGTGTGTGTGTGTGTGTGCGTGCGTGTGCGTGTGCGTGTGTGTGTGTGTGTGTGTGTGTGTGTGTGTGTGTATGTCTGTGTGTGTGTGTGTGTGTGCAGGAGTTACTGCAGGAGGAGACTCGTCAGAAGCTGAACCTGAGCTGCCGT
Organism: Notolepis coatsorum; assembly: GCF_963971535.1. NCBI lineage: Eukaryota > Metazoa > Chordata > Actinopteri > Aulopiformes > Paralepididae > Notolepis > Notolepis coatsorum. The sequence continues at coordinate 129,118,570 of NC_140171.1, forward strand.
CTCCGCCAGCTGGAGGAGGAGAAGAGCGCCTTGCAGGAGCAGCAGGAGGAGGAGGAGGAGGCGCGGCGCAGCGCGGAGAAACAGCTGCAGACGCTGCAGGCTCAGGTAGAGAGGGCTGCTGGGAGAGGGGACTATTGTGTACAAACACATACACACAAACACACTCACTCACTCGCTCACTCACTCACTCACTCACTCAGTCACTCACTCACTCACTCACTCACTCACTCACTCACATGGACACACATCCTGGAGAAATGGCTGCAGGCTCATGTAACAGGATACACACATTCCCGCATATCACTCTACAGTACACCTACAGTACAGACACTCCATGCGCACACACACACACACACACACACACACACACACACACACACACACACACACACACACACACACACACACACACACACACACACACACACACACACACACACTCATAGAATGAGAATCACTTTTATCACCAAGTACATTGACATTGGTACACTCTCTCTCTCTCTCTCTCCCTCTCTCCCTCTCTCCCTCTCTCTCTCTCTCTCTCTCAGCTGTTTGAGACTAAGAAGAAGCTGGATGATGACGGGGGAGCTCTGGAGGGTCTGGAGGAGGTGAAGAGGAGGCTCCAGAAGGACCTGGAGTTGACCAGCCAGCATCTGGAGGAGAAGGTGAAAACACACGTGGCTGAGCACAGACCAGTCCCTCTCTTTTCTTGATCCTCCAATCACAACCGTTTGTCAGAGGGAAGCAGCAGTTGTGATTGGAGGATCAAGAAAAGGGTGGGGTGTTTTAGCATCAGTTACAGAAGGTTAACCCTTTCACTACAACACTACAGACGGTTAACCTGTGGTAGTGAAATGGTTAACCTTCTGTAGTGTGGTACACTGTAAGAAAAAAAGCTGCAAGAAAACGGTAAATGTCTGGCATCAGAGGAAGCACGTGGTAGCCTCCACTCTCCTAGATGATCTGACTGTGGGGGGTAAGTGCGCAGCGACCAGGAAGGGACTGGGAATTGGCATACGACTAACATTGGGATGGGAGAAAATCGGAGGAAAATGGAGAAAAAAAAAAAAAAAAAAAAATGTCTGGCATCAATGGTTGCCAAATACTTACTGTCAAATTACAGTAAAATCAAATACATTTACAGATGACAACCTTTATTTAATGGTTCATATTTTGATAAAAGGTAATTTACTGTATTTTATGGCATTTACACTTAAAGTAGAAAAACAAAAGTAATCTGTAAAATAATACAGTGAATTTCCCGTGAAAAAACATTTATTTTTTACTGTGTAGTGAAAGGGTTAACGTTGGCGAGATGAAGTGTAATTATTGAATGCTAATAGATGTTAATTGCATCGTAGACCATGGCCATGGACAAGATGGAGAAGACCAAGAACCGTCTGCAGCAGGAGCTGGACGACCTGATGGTGGACCTGGACCATCAGAGGCAGATCGTCTCCAGCCTGGAGAAGAAGCAGAAGAAGTTTGACCAGGTGTGCAGATACGGCGACAACATATTGTAGCCCACGAAAGCAGATGCAAAGAAGCCTAGAATACGTTTGTTAAAGGGGACATGCATTGCTATTCCTAGCACTATTTGGGCAACTTTACACAATTCCTGTGAGTCTATTGAACACATCTGTAAGTTCATTGTTTAATATTTCTAATCAAGTACTCAAAAGCCACATTTTTCTCACTTTGGATTTCAGGCTGTGTTGGCCTGGCTCCGCCCATAAGCACTTTGAGTGACAGTCATCCACACAGTGTGCGACTGGCACAGAGAGAGATAGAGAGAGACTGAGGGGGATACTAATTAATGCGGGGGGGGGCATAATCCCACGGGACAATGCATTGGTAACTTGTTTCAAATGACAATATATACCCCTGTGATTATTATTGTACGGATCAGAATACGGGCGTGTGCGTGGGAGCATGCGCAAAGATATTACAGTGATATGCTGGTGCTCGACTGCGAGGGAGAGAGAGAGATAGAGAGGGAGAGAGAGAGAGGGACACACAGAGGCACGGAGCACTGTGTAAACGCTGCGTGTGTGAGAGAAGACGGGTCCCTCTCTCTCTCCATCTCTCTCTCGCTCGTCCCTGCTTGCAGTCAAAACCTGTTTGAGGAAGTGTCGGGTTACACTATGCGCTACAACCACAGAGCCAATCAGATCACAATCAGCTCCACCAGCTCCCAGTTACGTCACCGAGCGAGTCAAATCAGAATGACCTAATTAACTGGAGGAGGAAATTGTCTCAACTGAATGAGAGCAATCCGCCAATATGGTATTTAGAGACACAGACCCATTGATACTAACCCCTATTACTATAAAACAATGCTAGACACTGAAAAAAGCCATTTATAATGCGTGTCCCCTTTAATAAAATTGCGGGCCCTGCTTGACGACAGCAATGAAATTGTAACTTTTCAGGCAGCTTTCTAGCTTCAAACAGTTTTCCAGGGATCCAATTTTGACTAGTTTGTTTATTCAGTTGTGAAAATATACCATAGAAATAATTTACTTCTCTGACTCTGAGAAAACGACATGTGCACCTTTAAATGTATGTATTACTGTTCTATTGAAAGTGAAAGTGAAAGTGAAAACCATGCTAACCTCTACACTACACGATTAGCTTTGGATAAAAGTGTCAGCTAAATGACAATGTTAATGTAAATGTACACTCTGTCTCTCTCTCTTCTTGTATCCTAGATGCTGGCCGAGGAGAAGAGCATCTCAGCGCGTTACGCAGAGGAGCGTGACCGAGCGGAGGCCGAGGCCAGGGAGAAGGAGACCAAGGCTCTGTCTATGACCAGGGCTCTGGAGGAGGCTCTGGAGGCCAAGGAGGAGCTGGAGAGGTTCAACAAGCAGCTCCGCGCGGAGATGGAGGACCTGATGAGCTCCAAGGACGACGTGGGCAAGAACGTGAGTGGCTCTCGCATTTCTCACGTCACGTTGGACTATTAAGATAAATCGCCTCATTTGGGGGGGTTTGTTTACTTCAGTCCTCATTCAGAGTAGAACTGGCACATGTTTAGGGTTTTCTGTGACTTTTCTGAAAACATGTTGAGGATTGGATTGGATAGTCTTTATTATCCCCAAGGGGCAACTTGGTTTGCAACAGTATTAGTACACAGCACAACCAGTACACATGGCAAATATACAATAAAGACATAAATACATTAAAACATACAATAGATCACCATAAAAAACTGCAATCAGGTGTAAACATTTGATAAAGTGTCTATACAGTAGCAGCTATAAGCCTAAAGCTTATTTTTAAATCGTATTTAAAATTCCAACAGCTGACAGAACAGATGATCTCAAATATCTATTTGACTTGACCCTCCTATGCGAGGTATACCTCCGTCCTGAAGGCAAGAGTGGGAACTCTGCATAGAGAGGGTGCTGAGGGGCCGCTAGAATGGCCTCTGCCTTCTGAGGCCATGGTTACACTGGGGTAAAACAGCAACGTTCTATTTTCGAATGATTACGTTTGCATGTCCAAGTTAAAAAGAAACACAGTTTTGGCAGGAAAACACGTTTTCCTAGTGGCAATGCTCAAAGGGTGTTTTCGTTTTGGAAACTCGCCAAAACTCGCCGACAATGGTGACATGTAATTTGCGCAAGCCGGATACGGAGCCGTTCTGCCCAATGCCCATGCGCAGTAGAGACCTGCACGGTTATTTCCAGTGTTTACAGCAGAGCTGTCCCAAGTAGCTGCGGCTACCAACGTGTTGTCAAGTTATTGTTATAAGGAACCCAGTACTCCAAACTACAACAGTCTGCATTCCCTTAACAATTATTTGTATTGAGCCGTATTGTATTGTACCCATTCTGCAATCTGTTAAATAACATTTACATTAGGGGTGTAACGGTACGCGTATTCGTCCCGCGAATTTACGGTACGGCCGTCACAGTGCGGTACATGCAGCCTACGACGAATACGCCTCAGCGCAAACACACCAGCACCAACACACACACACGGCGCGCATCGCCAACACACGGCGCGCGTCGCCAACACACACACACACGCCGCGCATCGCCAACACACACACGCCGCGCGCCGCCAACACACACGCCGTGCGTCGCCAACACACACACACACGCGTCGCCAACAAACAACAACAACATTCTCCCCCACCGGACTCACGCTGATCAAATAAAAAAAATAAACTGATCGGACTGATCATCTGAGCTCCTCTCCAGTCTCCAGTTGAACTGCTATTGTGTTTAAAATCCAAATAATCCTCTGCCATGTCATCTGTTCTCTAGTCTTCAGTCTCGGCTTCACGTGAAGTTAAAAACTCTCTAGAAGTGAAAGTTAAACTTAGCAAGCCTATAAGTTGTTAAAGGGGCACTAGGCAATTCATTTACTCTGGATGCCTGAACACAGAATGACACCAGTATCACTGACTACCACGGCAAGCCTATAGAAAATTATTCTATTTAATAATAATTATTATAATAATTATCATAAATATAATATATATATATATATTTTTAATTTTTTTAAATCTTTTTCCCCCTCCTTTTTCCGATTTTTCTCCCATCCCACTGTTAGTCGTTATGCCAATTCCCAACCCCCTTCCTGGTTGTTGCGCACTTTCCCCTACTGTTGGTCCGAGAGGCCGGAGACTGTCACATGCTTTCCTCCGACGCATGTGCAGCCAGCCTGGCCGCGCAGATTCTCACTGGGAGAGTGTAACGTGTGGGAGGCCGCACTACCTCTCTCCAGATCCTACCCTTGCTGAGCAGGCGCCCCGACCGAACTGTAGGGGTCGCTGTCCACAACGCCCAGGACCCACCCGCCAGCTTTCCCCACCCCCTAATACTGCCAATTGTATTAGTGTGAATGGCCAGCCAAGTTGGTGACAACGCCGGGAGCTGGATTCGAACACGCGAACCCAGCGTCTCCAGCGTTGGTGACGAACGCAATCTCCGCTACACCACCTGACCGCCTAAATATAATATATTTAAAAAAATATATATATATTAATTTTAAAAAATTATTATATTAACACTTTTTTTTTTTTTTTACTTTATTTTTTAGCGTTTATCGCTTTTCTGGTCAAGCATGACCGACAGAAACAGGTTGAAATGGGATGTAGAGCAGGGGAAGACATTCTGAGAAATGACGGCGGGTCCGGGAATCGAACTTGTGTCCCCCAGATCCGTGACGAGCACGGTTTCCCCGACGCAGAAATAACGCAGAGATATGCGGTGAGCTACGGGAGCTCCCCTATATTAATAATAATAATTATACATTTTTTTTTCTGTTGTACCGAACTCGTACCGAACCATGACCCCAATACCGAGGTACGTACCGAACCGTGGCTTCTGTGTACCATTACACCCCTAGTTTACATTCATTTATTCTGCTAGCATTAACGTTACTACGCTGCTAGCCACAATGCTATACTGTTATAATGGCATATCCCTAGCACGTAAGCTAACAAAATCGGCGATCTTTTTGTGAGACTAAACTCCGCTCTTGGTGGTCAATTGTGTTGATGTTAGTTTTGTTTCATCAACAAATAATCAACAAATGAGGCAGAACACACCTGTGAATGTATCCGTTTTTGTTTATTGCACTTTATTTCTTGCTGAAAAATAAATGCTATGTAGCTAAATGGCTCATGCGAGGTATAAAGATGGTGGCTTTTCTGAGATTTTGAGCAGGATGTGGAGTGACTCGTTCAACCTTTCTGATTGGTTGAAAATGGCCTTCATGTTTGAACTACATCGCCACCTACTGCTTTGGCATTGTACTACATGTATATACATCACTCGGTGATCAGGAGACAAAACAATGTCTAACTTGCCTGCCATTACCTACCGTTCTGAAAAATGAAACTGAAACTGAAAACGAAACTGGCCCTAGTGTAACCGCAGCCTGAGTGGCTCTTGATGACTTGATAAAGATGATCAAGATGATCAAGAGTAGGGCTGGACGGTATGGTCTAAAATGTATATCATGGTATAATTTGAAGCATAGACGGTAACGGTATATATCACGGTATATTCATTTATCTTAAAATGTCTATATAAATACTTCTGAAGGGGTAAAACACTGGCAGCTATTACTGTACTCTTGTATTACTAGGACATATTTCACATAGTACAGAGGTATTTTAAGAACATTTATTGTGCAAAACTGCAATAGAAAAATGCAAAACCTTTTCTCAAGTTATTTCCATCTCTGAGAAACACTTTTCATGAAATACAATCAAATCTAGCGGCACAAAGTGAAAATAAAAACTACTGCAGGACAGGAGGTTTCTTTCCCTCAAACAACTCAAACACAATAAAACTCCAACATAACTTAACTTTAGTGTACATGTTTGACAACATAGAGAGAGAGAGCGTCAGTACAATTAAACACTATGCAACGACCACTGCAAACGTCAAGTGAATCGTCAAGTAACGTTAACGTGATTGCTACTGCTGTGACTAGCTGCTCTAGTCTACCGGTCACAAGGTATGAAGGTATAGTCAAAATCCATACCGTAGTGCAAATTCATACCGTTTATACCGTCCACCCCTAATCAAGAGATCTGATGTTTCTCCCTGCGACCATGGTTCCTAAGGTCCAATCAGCCCTGATTCTGCCTCTCTTTGGTGCAGGTCCATGAGCTGGAGAAGTCCAAGCGCACCCTGGAGCAGCAGGTGGAGGAGATGAGGACTCAGCTGGAGGAGCTGGAGGACGAGCTGCAGGCCACGGAGGACGCCAAGCTGCGTCTGGAGGTCAACATGCAGGCCACGAAGGCCCAGTTCGACAGGGACCTGCAGACCAGAGACGAGCAGGGAGAGGAGAAGAAGAGGACGCTGGTCAAGCAGGTAGAGAGGCTTGTTACAACAGAGTGGCTCCTTTCTTTTATCGGCACCAAATCAATGGATTTACCTGTTCTGCTTCATCAGAATCAGAATCAGAATCAGAAAGGTCTTTATTGCCAAGTAGTTTTCACATAGGCTACAAGGAATTAGCTTTGGAGGTTTTCGGTGCGACATTGGCGGACAGACATTAACAGACAGATAATACAATAAAGAGGTGGAGTAAGATAAAGTGAAATATGAACTAAGTTAAGCACAATAGAATAATATAATTATGGAGTAAAATTAAATATAGGCCAGGGCTGTACAACTGTAAATAAAGAGGTTGAATCATATTAAATGGGATATAAACTAAATTAAATATAGCACAATAGAATATAGTACAATACAAATTAAATAGGAATAGGAATAGGCCAGGGCTGTGCAATTGGGCAATTATGTGCAAAGATTATGAGTCAGTGAAGTATGAACAGGTATGTTTGGTTGTTTATGCAAGTATTTAGTCCAGTTCATGTCTTGCATGACTTGTCATTTTATGTGGTTGTTTGTTTGGTGTGTGTTTTAATTATTTACCTCGGGGGTTGTATCATCTGTGTCCAATAGTCTTATCTGGATTGTTCTTTTTTGGTTTATCTTTTATTTAAAAGAATATATAAAATCCCTGTTACCCTTCGAGAGGTCCTTTCGTTCTCTCGCCAGGCCGTCATTGTAAATACGAATTTGTTCTTAAATGTATTTAAAATAATGTCTGTATATAAAATCTTTGATTTCATTACATACAAGATGGTAAATGGTAAATAGACTGCATTTATATATAGCGCTTTTATCCAAAGTGCTTTACAATTTATGCCTCATTCAATCGCTCACACTCACACTCACCATGCTAGGTTCCAAGGAGCCACTGGCACCCAGGATCTGACACTTTGCTATGAAGTCCTGATTATGGCCAGATACTTCAGACAGCACCGTCTCTCTCTGACCACATTCTTCTAACACTTCCACCCCACAACGTACCGTACGGACAATTACACTTTGCATTTAAATTAGTGCTGTCAGGCGATTAAAAAAATGTATCTAATTAATTACAGGATTTGTAATTAATGAATCTAATTAATCGCATTTTAATCGCATAACCATTTTAGGCCTGATATTCTATATTCTATAATCATATTTCAAATTGCATGTGTCCGGATGGCATTATGCACTACTGTATCTACAAAACCTTCTGTTTAATCATCTTCCATTTATTCATTTGCTTAGATTTTTCAGGTCTGGTAAATTTTAGCATGGTGTTATTCACAGTCAAAGATAAAAAAAAAAATTTTTATTGATATTGTCATTTGGTTCATTACAATTTACTCAAGCCTAGTAACAGACACAGTATTTCTGACACTGGGAATACATTCCCTGAGATCCATAGATGTCCCTAGAATCAGATACCAAGAACATACAAATGGACCATATTAAAAAAAAACACATCTGTAAATGTGTATTCTAAGTTCTCATGGAATGAATGAGGTAAAAAAATTAAATACATTTTTTATTTTTTGATCAATTTGAGTTAATTTTCATAACGCGATAATTTGCTGTGTAATTAATTAATCTAATTAACGCGATAAACTGACAGCCCTAATTTAAATATGCCTTCCTTCCTCTTCCACCGTGTGTTTTCATTCGTAACAGTTCAATAACTAAACTGAACTGAACCCGTTCCCTGGACTGCAGGTGCGGGAGATGGAGGCCGAGCTGGAGGACGAGAGGAAGCAGAGGGCCGTGGCCATGGCTGCTAAGAAGAAGCTGGAGGTGGACCTGAAGGACCTGGAGGGACAGATCGAGGCGGCCAACAAGGCCAGGGATGAGGCCATCAAACAACTCAGGAAACTACAGGTACACACCAGGGCTCAGGACACTACAGGTACACACCAGGGCTCAGGACACTACAGGTACACACCAGGGCTCAGGACACTACAGGTACACACCAGGGCTCAGGACACTACAGGTACACACCAGGGCTCAGGACACTACAGGTACACACCAGGGCTCAGGACACTACAGGTACACACCAGGGCTCAGGACACTACAGGTACACACCAGGGCTCAGGACACTACAGGTACACACCAGGGCTCAGGACACTACAGGTACACACCAGGGCTCAGGACACTACAGGTACACACCAGGGCTCAGGACACTACAGGTACACACCAGGGCTCAGGACACTACAGGTACACACCAGGGCCCTCATTCATCAATGTGTGCGTAGAACATGTTCTATTTCCACACGTAAGCACGGAATGTAGAACCAGTGTACGCACAGGGAAGTCGGGATTCATCACACGTGCGTACGCAGGCTCTACGCACACCTGTCATGATGAATATGACTTTGATCCTACGTTTGAGCTCGTGCACTGTTTTAAGTATTTGCATACCAGAAACGCCCCGATTAACCATATACGGTAATGGAATACACCCATGAAATGCGGAAAAATGGACTAAGCCGAGGGAAGCGTGTCATGAGACAGGCTGACAGACGTGTACACTTACGGTGATGTCGGATATGATATCTATTAACCATTGCTGCCTGGGCAGCGCAAACACAATAAATACCGCGCTGGAATATGACTGCCTTTTCCCGTGTTGTTTGATCAATACCCAGGGATTAAAGTTCTCCTCAATTTTATTCCAAATCGCGATGGATCTCCCGTCAATTTTCTACCTGCTGCATATGATTTCTAGAGGCATACTACAATCTATTTTGATGTCAGTATTGGGTAGCCTATATAAACAATAATACGAGAGCATATACAAGAACAATGAATCTCACTGCATGTATGATGTAGCCTGCCTTTCAATACATGAACTTGAATTCCATCATGTTTGTGTGCGGGACTCCGGTACAGTAATAATAACAGTCCACACAATATCACGATCCATGCCATAGCCTATGTTCTATTAGGACATGATCTGTGACGACAAATGTTCTAGAATGTTTGATTAAGATATCATACTCTGACAGCATGCCTATGATCAACAAAAACGCGAACTTGAATCCCATCATATACATAGTCTGTCCACTATCTGGTGTCATTGCAATGCGTTTTCTATTCTTTCTTATACAGTAAAAAGGGGGAAGAACACTATATTCATATGACTTGTATTCTGCTTACAGCTTCGAAATTCCACTTGTTTCGTTTAACGTAAAGCCTTTTAAATATAATCAAAACGTTCCCGTGTTTCTGCGGTCTGCGCAAAATAATAACGAGTTGAGCTTTATGATTTATGATGAATTGAAAATGGGGGACCCTGATGTAAACAAGACGAAAGTCTTTCTCTGGTCTGCATCCCCAATTAACAATTGTATGTGCTGAGCTGTACTGTACTGTACCCATTCTGCAATCTGTTAATAAACTTTTCAATCAATCAATCAAGCTACGCGGAGCGCAGTCAGTCAGTAGCCTACACCCCGTATATTCCGATAACGCTATATAAACCATGCTGCATTCATTCTGAGAGAAAGATCTATTATTCCAAATGCTATTTATAGGGTTTTGACCATAATTACACTACTGTTGCTATTTTACAATGAACTATAATGAACTACGGTTCGTACAGAACATGCCAGTGTTATTATGCACAGAAGCTCATTTCCTTGTTGTAATAATATATTCTACCACTGGGCGCCAGGTACGCATGGTCTGACCTGTGCGTAGACGTAAGCACGGAGTTAAGTTCAAATCGAAATTGATGAATCCCACTCTTTGCTTAGAAATGATCGTACGCACAGGGTAAGCACAGATCTGTGCGTAGAACACGTTGATGAATGAGGGCCCAGGGCTCAGGACACTACAGGAACACACCAGGGCTCAGGACACTACAGGTACACACCAGGGCTCAGGACACTACAGGAACACACCAGGGCTAAACAGCTCAGGATACTACAGGTACTGTACACACCAGGCTAAACAGCTCAGGACACTACAGGTAGCTAAGAGACCAGGGTTTAATGGTCTTGTGTTCTCCTCTCTCGCTCTAGGCCCAGACGGTTTAATGGTCTTGTGTTCTCCTCTCAGAAAAAATAAATAACGCATATCCTCCGTTTCTTGGTGCTGAGCCAAACTGTAAAAACAGTAACACATAAGACAAAGCGGGGCTCGCAACTCACTTTATGCTCCAAGGTGTTTTAATTGACAAAATAACAGCAGTAGATACAACGTTTCGACCGACCCTTCCGGTCTTTTTCAAGTATGAATACAACACAAAAAATGACATCTTTTTATACAGGAAATTACTATTTATCTTTTCATTTGAAATTTTTTAGAAGGAGATTTTTTGGAGAAATATATATATATTACATATATTAAACACAGTATTAGACATCATTTAAAGATAGGCAGCAGTGTGTAATGTACTTTCTTTGGACCCGGTCCAGGTCCTAGCCACTGAAAACACAAACAAAAACAAAAACGAAAAAACAAAGTCTATCTATTGACTGTCTCCCTCTATAAGTTAAATTTACAAATAAGGTCTAATGTCAAAGTCCTTAGGGTATTAAGGTATCTTAATGATGAGACATTGTGGTGTGCCTTTTTAAAATGTAAAGCTACTGGGATTTTTTCATCCCCATTCCGTATCGTGCTCCTGTGTTCAGCAATACGCGTTTTTAAAGCACATGTTGTCTTACCGACATAAGCCTTACCACATGGGCACTTAAGCATATAGATTACATTGGTAGTTTTACATGTTATATTTTGCCTCTTATTTTTATCTCTTTCCCAGTTGATGGGTGATAGAAAACAGTGCATTTTTCTGTAAAGTGACACTGAGCACACAAACCACAACGTCAGTTTCCATCTGGCAGGTCATCTAAAAAAATGTTGTGTTTTTTTAGGAGGCAGGTCTGATTTAACCACAATGCCTCTGATGTTATGTGCTCTCCTGTAGACTAGTCTAGGGGGGATCTGAAAAGATGTATCCAATGTTGGATCAGAACTGAGAGGATGTTTGTTTAAAAAGGTTGCCTAGAGGCGAGTATTGTGTAACACACTGTATAGGTTGTGCAGAGGTAGTTTTGTTTCTTGTAGATTGTAAGCAATCTTCTTGGGTTTTATGACCTACTTTCAAAGCTGCTTTTTCTACAATGTCCTGTGTGTACCCTCTGGTTTTAAACATCGTTTTTAAAGTATCTGTCTGTTTCTGAAAACAGTGTTCTCCTCTCTCACTCTAGGCCCAGACCAAGGACTACCAGACGGTCTAATGGTCTTGTGTTCTCCTCTCTCGCTCTAGGCCCAGACGGTCTAATGGTCTTGTGTTCTCCTCTCTCGCTCTAGGCCCAGACGGTCTAATGGTCTTGTGTTCTCCTCTCTCGCTCTAGGCCCAGACGGTCTAATGGTCTTGTGTTCTCCTCTCTCGCTCTAGGCCCAGGCGGTCTAATGGTCTTGTGTTCTCCTCTCTCGCTCTAGGCCCAGACGGTTTAATGGTCTTGTGTTCTCCTCTCTCGCTCTAGGCCCAGACGGTTTAATGGTCTTGTGTTCTCCTCTCTCGCTCTAGGCCCAGACGGTTTAATGGTCTTGTGTTCTCCTCTCTCGCTCTAGGCCCAGACGGTTTAATGGTCTTGTGTTCTCCTCTCTCGCTCTAGGCCCAGACGGTTTAATGGTCTTGTGTTCTCCTCTCTCGCTCTAGGCCCAGACGGTTTAATGGTCTTGTGTTCTCCTCTCTCGCTCTAGGCCCAGACGGTTTAATGGTCTTGTGTTCTCCTCTCTCGCTCTAGGCCCAGACGGTTTAATGGTCTTGTGTTCTCCTCTCTCGCTCTAGGCCCAGACGGTTTAATGGTCTTGTGTTCTCCTCTCTCGCTCTAGGCCCAGACGGTTTAATGGTCTTGTGTTCTCCTCTCTCGCTCTAGGCCCAGACGGTTTAATGGTCTTGTGTTCTCCTCTCTCGCTCTAGGCCCAGACGAAGGACTACCAGCGGGAGCTTGAGGAGGCCAGAGCCTCCAGGGATGAGATCTTTGCTCAGTCCAAGGAGAACGAGAAGAAACTCAAGGGCCTGGAGGCTGAGATCCTACAGCTACAGGAGGTATGTGTTCAGCAGTTCACTAACAACATCAGCTAACATAATGCTTTAGATCTAGTATGGTAGTTTACTGGTTAGCATGGTAGTTTACTGGTTAGTATAGTAGTATAATGGCTAGCATGGTAGTTTACTGGTTAGTATAGTAGTTTACTGGTTAGTATAGTAGTTTACTGGTTAGTATAGTAGTATAATGGCTAGCATGATAGTTTACTGGTTAGTATAGTAGTATAATGGCTAGCATGATAGTTTACTGGTTAGTATAGTAGTATGAATGAATGAATGAATGAAAACTTTATTAACAGATTGTAGAATGGGTACAGTGTAGTACAGCTCAATACATACAATTGTTAAAGGGATGCAGACCAGAGAAAGACTTTCGTCTTGTTTCCACCAGGGTCCCCCATTTCCAATTCATCGTAACATATATGACATACATGACATACAGATAGACAGTACTGCTACATCTATACATTTATGACATACCAGATTTGCAATTACAGTACTGTATTTGTGATACAAAAAGAGTCCAGAAAGAAAAGAGTATATACATTAGGCGTAGAAACTGTACATTGGATTGGGTAGGTGGGGGTGGGACTGTACATTGGAGGTGGTTGGGGGGGGGGGGGGGGGGGTAGGAGTGGGGGGGGGGGGGGGGGGGGTGTTGGGTAGGAGTGGGGGGGGGGGGGGTTGGGTAGGAGGGGTGGGGGACACTGTATAACTGTGCAAACAACACTGTACATTGGATTATGGGACTGTACATTGGACTGTACATTGGAGGTGGTTGGGTGGGTGGGGGGGGGGGGTGGGTAGGAGGGGTGGGTGGGGGACACTGTACAACTGTACAAACAACACTGTACATTGGATTATTGACAAGACCATACTTGGTAATTTACTGTACATTGGCGGGGGTTGTGTTCGGACATTTACAGGGGCCAGTTTCGAGTTGCAGTCTCCCTTAGGTGTTTTTTGAGAGTGTTTTTGAAAGTGGGTAGTGATTCACATTCCTTTACAGCTTTGGGTAGGGCGTTCCACATTGATGTGGCATAATTGCGAAACGTGTTTAGTCCCTTGTTTGAGCCGAATCTGGGTTTAACATGATTTGTGGAGCTCCCTCTGGTGTTGTGATCGTGGTATTCACTGACCTTTGGGAAGTATTTAGTCATGTACATGGGTACCTTGGTCGTGTAGTGTATCTTGTAGACCAGGCCCATTGCAAGTTGCTGTACTCTGTCGTCTACTCTAAGCCATCCTAGGTTGTCAAAGTGGGCAGGGGTGAGGTGGGTTCTAGGAGTAAGGTCAAGCAGTAGTCTGACCAGTTTGTTTTGAGATGTTTGTAATTTTGTTTTTAGCGCCTTTGAGGTGCTTTGGTACCATGAGGTGCAAGCATAGTCGTAGTATAATGGCTAGCATGGTAGTTTACTGGTTAGTATAGTAGTATAATGGCTAGCATGATAGTTTACTGGTTAGTATAGTAGTATAATGGCTAGCATGGTAGTTTACTGGTTAGTATGGTAGTTTACTGGTTAGTATGGTAGTTTACTGGTTAGTATAGTAGTATAATGGCTAGCATGATAGTTTATTGGTTAGTATAGTAGTATAATGGCTAGCATGGTAGTTTACTGGTTAGTATAGTAGTATAATGGCTAGCATGGTAGTTTACTGGTTAGATATAGTAGTATAATGGCTAGCATGATAGTTTACTGGTTAGTATAGTAGTATAATGGCTAGCATGGTAGTTTACTGGTTAGTATAGTAGTATAATGGCTAGCATGGTAGTTTACTGGTTAGTATAGTAGTATAATGGCTAGCATGATAGTTTATTGGTTAGTATAGTAGTATAATGGCTAGCATGGTAGTTTACTGGTTAGTATAGTAGTATAATGGCTAGCATGGTAGTTTACTGGTTAGATATAGTAGTATAATGGCTAGCATGATAGTTTACTGGTTAGTATAGTAGTATAATGGCTAGCATGGTAGTTTAATGGTTAGTATAGTAGTATAATGGCTAGCATGATAGTTTACTGGTTAGTATAGTAGTATAATGGCTAGCATGGTAGTTTACTGGTTAGTATAGTAGTATAATGGCTAGCATGATAGTTTACTGGTTAGTATAGTAGTATAATGGCTAGCATGGTAGTTTACTGGTTAGTATAGTAGTATAATGGCTAGCATGATAGTTTACTGGTTAGTATAGTAGTATAATGGCTAGCATGGTAGTTTACTGGTTAGTATAGTAGTATAATGGCTAGCATGATAGTTTACTGGTTAGTATAGTAGTATAATGGCTAGCATGATAGTTTACTAGTTAGTATAGTAGTATAATGGCTAGCATGATAGTTTACTGGTTAGTATAGTAGTATAATGGCTAGCATGGTAGTTTACTGGTTAGTATAGTAGTATAATGGCTAGCATGATAGTTTAATGAATGACATCCTGAATTAACTTTTCACATCACTTTGTTATCCTGAGTCTATAACTGACTGATTGTTAAGAGTCGTTTTTTAAAGATGTGAAAATAAAGGGCATTCTTATGTTATGTTATTTCCGTGCGTTTATCCCAAGCTTTCTCTAAATATTCAGCAAGTGCAAATACTCTGTGATAAAAAAACCCATTTTAAGAT